>NW_007727718.1:233764-257340 GCF_000696425.1 Galeopterus variegatus | reverse complement strand
CCGCCCCCCCCCCCCGCCAGTCCGCGGCCGGTCTGTATGTGGGATCCGAACCCTCGGCGGGAGCGCTGCCGTGCTTCCCAAGCGGCGCACTGTAGCAGTGCGCCACCGGGCCGGCCCGAACCTGAAAAATTTTTAAAGAATTATTATTTTATTTTATTTATTTATTTATTTTAAAGATGACCGGTAAGGGGATCTCAACCCTTGACTTGGTGTTGTCAACACCACACTCAGCTAGTGAGCCAACCGGCCATCCCTATATAGGATCCGAACCCGTGGCCTTGGTGTTATCAGCACCACACTCTCCTGAGTGAGCCACGGGCTGGCCCAAGAATTATTATTTTAAAAATGATAATGAAAAATCCATTATATGTTAACCTAAGTAAGATATTTTTTAGTAAAAATACCAGATTCATCCCCTCCCCCACAAAAGAAAGCTGGCTTTGTTTTTTTGCAAATCTCTGGAAAAGAACTGGATCCTCTTAAATGCTTCTGCATTTAACCAGTTGTGATCTGCTGTTCTGGCTGAAGTATATGAAGAAAAGTTGGCCTCACAGTTAAACATAGTTGGAAAAGGGAGGAATGTGTTAATAGCTTTTTCAGATAATTGTGGCTATTATTTTTTGATACTAAATCAAAACTGGCATTTAAAAAATGGCATTTTTTAAAAGATTAGTTACAATGTAGAATCTGAAATCATATCAATAAACTTTTCATGCTCTCTACATGCATGAGTGTGAAAAAGACAGGCATCATCACATTATTATGAAAGTAGTTTTGACTTTGTGGGCTCCCTGAAAGAGTATTAGGGACATTCATGGTCTCTGAACCATAGCTTGAGAAACACTGGCCTAGGATTTCCTCATCTTTAGACATCAAAAATAGCCTGTCTTGTTACCCACAGTAACTATCACATTTGGTAATATGTATTAGTATTTAGCTGATGAGAGAAGAAGAACAAAAATATAGAAAGAAAGAAACCATTAAAAGTGTAGTTGTCTATTTTAGCAGAATTATAGCTGAGGAAATCTACTCAAGTGTCTGCTCTTTAACACTAGCAGTTAGCATACCAGCAGCAGGAATCTGTGTTTCAGGTGTTTGTTTGGCTGAATGCATCCATACTGTGGCCCTTCATTGTAGATTGTCCCCGTAGGATCAAAGAAAGGCACGTAGCCATCTTTGCCGGTACAAAGATAGACTTTCTCCAGCTGGAGTTTGTAAGCAGAATTAAGGTTTTGTTCTGGATTCCAGAGTACTCGGCCATAAAGGATCTGACCTGAGAAGATTGAAAGGCATTAATTAGGTCAGACTTTAAAGATGAAAGAAAAAGAAATGTCAAGGGTAGAAAGGATTTGACATGTTCCCTTAGAGTCAAAAGTGTCTTTCTGTGAAGAACACTATGATTCCATGTGTTCCTAAAATATTCATTCATTCATTTATTGCTGCTTTTATCAATAAGCATTAACTAAGCTTTTAAGATATGTTTTAAAAGCATGTTATTATGTACAGTTGAGAAGACAGAAATAAAAGCAGAGTGAGTGATAAAAACAGCTAACATTTATCAAACTCATACTATTTACTAGGTACTGTCCTAAATCCTTCTCATGCAGTTAGTCATGTAGTGCTGACAACTTTACAGATGGGGAAATTGAGGTTCTGAGTGGTTAAGTGAATTGTTGAAGGCCACCAAGCTAGTAAGTGGTGATGGTGGGATTCAAGGTCAAGGTACTTGAGCTCTAAAACCAACGCATCACAACACTATTCACCACCACAACACTATCCTGTTACATACCATAACACAGGAAGGTTCCCGATGTTACATAAGCACAAAACCAAGTACAGAAATCTTCCTGGGGAGAGGTATGGGAGGACTTAAAGACAGCTGATATTTGAGCCGTATTCTGAAACCTGAGTAGACATTTGTCAGATAGATCATTTGGGGTAGGAGGGAGAGGCAGGAGAGAACATTCTAGGCAAAAGAAAGTCCATGCACAAAAGAAAGTCCAGGCTGGGAAGGATGTGAGTCCCACACAGGTGCTGTTTCCTTAGTGCCTGCAACGGCACCAGTTTTTTACCCACACTGTTTTATTTAATCCTCCCAAGAGCCAAGCGGATAGGTTCAACTATGATTCCCATTTTGAGTAACTCATCCAAAGTTCCGCAGCAATGATGTGGTGGGAGGAGGATTTGAGAACAAATACATCTGACTCCAAATGCTCATCCAAAATATTTACTATGCAGTGCTAAGTCCATGAAGGTGACTAGAATGGAGGATGTGCACAGACTCCTGCAGGAGGGACTCCTGGGAAGATAGACTAACTGTGCTGGGGACGTTGGACTTGAATATATAAGTAATAAGAATCACTGCGAGTTTTTAAGCAGGGGAGTAATAGCAACACACTTGGGCTTTAGAAACACGGGAAATAAAGCACTCAAGTCACAAAGACCATTTAGGGGACTATTTTAATGTTCTAGTGAGAGACAGGTACCTACAATATAGCTGAGAGGCAAGGGATGAGTTCAAGAAATGTCTAGGTGCCAGTTTCTATCCATCCCATTTATAGATGGGACGTGAGACGTGAAGGAGAAGTTGAGGATAACCTTGAGGTTTGGGGCTGGAGCACCTGGGGGAGGTGGTGCCATCCATGGGGCAGCAGATGTGGAAGGACCGTGTGTGGAAGGAGACGAATCCAGTCCTGGACATCTCTGTTGGAGAGATTTGCTAGTTCCAGAGATGCATGTAATACCCCAGTTGAGTGTAGAAATGAAAGTCAGGAGAGATCAGGGAGAAGGTCAAATTTTGTGGGATGGCTGTGGAGTACCAGGAGTATAGGAAGTTCAGAGTAGAGGGACAGTCTACACCATGGCGATGACCAGAGGCAGCCCTCAGAGTGAGACAGAACAAGCCAAGCACGGAAATTGGGGATGCCCACATGGATGGGGCAGAGGATGAAGACCCTGGGCAGGCAGTGAGAAGAAGCGACCTGAAAGGCACGATGGTGTTAGGTGAGGCTGATGCTCAGGAAACCAAACAGGAAAAAAGCATCAAGACCCATAGATATGGACATCGACGAGAGAGAGAGGACAGAATCCAGCCTGCGGCCAACAGACGGAGGAGTGACGGCGCAGAGGTGCCACGCGGACAGTGTGTGCTCACCGCTTTTTTAGGAAGTGTTTCAGAGAAACGAAGCGGAGAAATCAGGCTGAAATATGAGGGGAAGAAAGGGGCGAGGGAAAGTTTATTTTTGTGATGGGCGGGAGTTGAATGTGTTTTTAAGATGAAAGAAAAGACTCACATATGAGGAGAAGATTAAAAGTAAGAAAGAGGCAGGAGGGGTAATTGAGAGAGGAAAGGCAGATACTCGAATAATTCAACTCATTCAATAATTATTTATGGAGCAACCAGCACTGGTGCTACCGTGTCCAGACATGATTTTTGATCAGTCTCCATTCTCCTGGGACTTACAGTGTAGTGGTGGAGACAGGCAATAAAGTAAAGGAATACATAATATGTATATTATATAATAACAAAAATTGTGGTAAGTACCATAAAAAGTGAACAGCATTCTGTGAAAGTAACATTATGGAGGCCTGTGTTAGTCGGGTTGTCTGGTGTGGCAGGGAAAGCCTCTTTCAGGAGGTTAACCTTTAAGTAGCGACCTGAAGGACAAGAAGGAGTAGACTTTTGGAAAGTCAAGAAAACCATGTCTGGGGTGGGGAGGGGCCACAGAGACCATTTCTAGCAGAAAGCATGATGGAGAATATTTATATTTGGCATCCTTTTGAGGGCAGAAGGCAATGGGGACAATATTGCAATCTCTCTGAAGAATTGAGAAATAAAAGATCTTACCCAAAGTTAGTGTGTTATAATCTGGTTGGAAACTCCAGATTATACTCTTACTACTCAGACCAGCGCTTTTCCATGGTACTGCACTGCCCATCATTACAGTATCGAGAGTGCAATTTTATTTTGAAACAACACAAAGGAAGAACATGGGTCTGTTCCTCGATTCAGCTTTGGCTGCCCTCGAACCAACCCTGGGGAATCTTCACTGGGGAGCTGACTGAGAGCTGAAGAGCAGAGATGCCAGTCCAGGGGCTTACCCAGAAGCTTCTCATGCCCAGGCAGAGCCTCTTTCTGCAGGTGGAGGAAGTGACTTACCTTTTGAGAAGGCTCCTTTGTAATCCATTTCTGCCAATGACATATCAGATGTGTTGGGATCCATTAGGAACACCTTCTCGTTATTGCAGAGCTGAAATTCAGTATTGAGTGAATACACGACCGGTACAGGGCGGTTGGTCTGCTGGAACGCAATGGGTATCAGGAACCTAAATGCAGGAGAAAGAAGGGCTCTTTGAGAGCAGTGTCAGCTTAGCACGTGTCATTTGAGCCGCCCTCCTTTTCCCACCCTTCTTAGGATTGTGCACAGAACTTTACTGTGGGCACTAAATATTTACTGAATAAAGAGGTCTGTGGGGGAGGACTTATTTGGTCATTATGAAGTTAATCTGATCTTTTGAACAGGAATAATTTAATTAGTCTTTAGAACTCTTTGGCACTCTTTCCTTTTTTCTGGCTCTTTCATTCTGAGGGCCCCCAAAGTTGCTCTTTGATTGCTAGACTTCTTCCCAGATCTGCATGTGCTGAGATTTTTGACTCTTGCAACCTGGTCAAAATTTATCTGTCCTTCACGCCACCTTTCAGGACATTGCTAGGTGACAGTCTCTTGCTTTGCCCCTTTCTCCTACCTCATTGGCCCTCTTCCTCAGTCCCTTCCTTGTCTGCCTCCTTCTGATAGGCGAGGGCTCTTCAAGACTCTCTTCTGAGACTTCTACTGTTCTCCCTCCATAATTTCATCCGAGGTGATCTCAGTCTTGTCATTGAGTGCATTTGCCATCTTAAAGGTAGTGATGATACATTTAACTCTCTAATTCAGATTTCTCCTCTGAGCACAGGAAACACATATCTGGTGGCTGAATGGCAGCTCTACTTGGCTGTCTCAAGGATACCTCAAATCCAACATGCTCTTCTCTCACAAACTTGACCTTCCTTCTAGTGTTCCTATCTCACTGAATGGCCACACGAGAGGTATCAGCCTCCTAATTGGCCTCCCTGGAGTACCTCTTAGTTCCCACTAATCTATTCTATATGCTGTGATCCATGAGCTAGTGTAATTTTTAAAAACTCAAATTTGTTTAAGATCTTTCTGTGATTTCCCATAGCTACTAGAGTGAAGAACAACATTTTTGACGTGATTATAAAGCTCTGACCTCTGCCTATTTCTCCAGCTTCATCTCCTGCTACTCTCCCCCTTCCCTCTCTTTCTGGGATCTAGCCAGACTGGCCTTCTGTAAGTCTCCTGATCAGTTTTCTACTGCATGATCTCTATTGCCTTAGGACTCATTTACTCAACAAATATTCACTGAGAAGTTGCTATACGATACACATTGCTCTAGTAATGGCAATTCATCTGTGAAATGAATTGAAAAACATGTGCCCAAGGGAAGTTACACTCTAATGAGAAGATAGTAAACACAATAAGGTATTCCACTTAATATATATATATATATATATATATATATACACACACACACATACACACATACACACACAGTAGAATACTATTCAGCCTTAAAAAAGAAGGAGATTTTGCCATTTGCAGCCACATGGATGAACCTGGAGGACATTATGCTAGGTGAAGTAAGCCATGCACAGAAAGACAAATACTGCATGATCTCACTTATATGTAGAATCTAAAAAAAAAAAAAAAAAAAAAAATTTGAATACACAGAAACAAAGAGAACAGTGGCTACCAAGGACAGGAGGAGGAGGATGTGGGGAGATGTACATCAAGGGGTGCAAAGTTGCAGTTATGTGGGACGAATAAGTCTAGAGATACAATGTGGGCATGAGGACTACAGGTATTGACACTGAATTTTATACTAAAAATATGCTGAGAGAGCAGATTTCAGGTGCTCCACCACACACACACACAAAAGATAATTATGTGAGGAAATGGATATGTTAATTTGCTTGACTGTAGTAATTATTTACTATGCATATGTATATCAAAACATCATGGTGCATACTTTAAATACATATGATAAAAAGGGAGAAAGGAGGGAAGGAAGGAAGGAAGGAAGGAAGACAGTCGTAGAAGGCCTCAGATAGAGGGAAACATTCATGCAAAGGCTTGAAGGTGGCCAGGGAGTGAGGCATGTGGCCTCCTGGGGAGGAAGCTCTCCAGGCAGAGGCAAGGGTAAGTGCAGATTTTGGGGTACAAATGTGCCCAACGTGATAGAGAAACAGCCAATCAGCCAGTGTGGTGAAAAGGCAGTGAGTGAGGGAGATGAGATGGGGAGGTAACTGGGGCCAGATCACAAAAAGCCTGACCTGGCCATAAGGACATTTGGTTTTTTGTAAACTGTTGGAGGGTTTTGAGACAGTGAGTAGGGTCTGCTGTGTTGAGAAGACACTGCAGGGTGGCCGCAGGGAGACCTGTCAGGAGGCCATTTCAACAATCCAGGCAAGTGATGATAGTGTTTCTGACCAGGGCCATTTTCAGGTAGGCAGTGAAAATGATTGGATTCTTAAAAATATTTTAAAAGGGAAGCCCATAAGCTTTGCTGACAGTCCCTTAATAAGAGACTCAAGGATGTTTTTAAGGATTTGGGTGAAAGCACTCAGAATAGGGATTGACAGACGCTTTAAGCAAATGGCCAGATAGCAAATAGTTTAGATTTTGTTGGCCATATGGTCTCTGCTGCACTTTCTCTGTTGTAGCATGAAAGCAACCACAGACAACACTACACCAATGGGCGTGGCTGTATTCCAAAGTAAAACTTTATTTACAAAAGCAGGCTGTAGTTTGCTAACGCCTGACCTGGAAGATTGGAGCTACCCTTCACGGGGATGGGAAAAGTGTAGAAGGAATATATGAGTATTTGGTGGCAAAGATGAGGAATTTAGTTTTGGATATGTTAAGTTTGTGACAAGAGCCCAGTGGAGATGCTGAGTAGTCAATTTGATGTACAAGTCTCCATTCAAGAGGTAAGACCTGGACCGGAGGGGCTCATTTGCGTTTTAAAACCTTGAGATGGCTAATGAATGAGATCACCAAGCAAGTGAAGAGATGGAGAAGAGACTGTTCAAGCTCCATACTTTGGGCATTCCAAATTCAAAGACTGGGGAAAAGAGAAGGAGCCAGCAAAGTATCAGTAAGGAAAAGCCAGTGAGGCTGGAGAACAACCCATAGAGTGTAATACCCCAGTTGAGTGTAGAAAGCGTTTAAAGGAGGACACACTGATCAACTGTTAAATGCTTCTGAGGGGTCATGAGAAGAAATATTGAGACTTGACCCATGGATCTGGTAACATGCAGTCGTTGTTGACCTTGATAAGAGAAAGCTGAGGTGAACAGTGTGAGCAGAAACCTGAATGGAGTGGGTTCAAGAGGTGATGGACAGGGGTAAATTAGAAATTGTGAATATAGACAACTCTGCAGATGCATTTTGAAGTAAATAGAAGAAGAAAAGTAAGTGTTGTGGGAGAAATGAAGCCAAGAAAGGACTTTTTTTGGAAAGATGGGAGAAGTTACAACTTGTTTTTAAGCTGATTGCAGTGATTCATAGACAGGGGAGAAGTGCTGGAGAGATGTCACTATAAAGGGGACAAGAAGCATTGGTTCCAGGGCATGAGTGGTGCAGCTGGCTTTGGATAGGAGCTCAGACTGTTCACTCATCTTAACAGGTAGACACGCACAGACGCGGACGTGATGGCAGGAGCTTGGTGAGCTCTCTTCTGATTTCTTCTGTTTCCTTCATAGAATGGGACACAAGGGAATCATTTGAGGTGGGGACATCGGAGATGCAGCAAGTTTGAGGGAAGGGATAAAACAGTTTTAAAGACAGGGATGGGTTAGGGAACTGTTGTTCTTAGGGCCAATTTGAGATTAGTGGTAATGACTTTAATGTTTTCTAGCTTTGACCTTGGTGGACATTCGGCAGGAATACTCTCTCCTCCTTGGTCTACCCTCCTTTGCCTAGTTAACTCTTATCTATGCTTTAGATTTCAACTCAAACACTGTCTTCTCTAGGAAGCTTTCCCTCTTTCTCTTACCTTCCAGGCTAGGCTAGACCCCTTATCATGTGTTCCTATCATACTGTGCACTTTTCTCTCACAGTGCTTATTATGGTTTGAGATTTTATTTAAATGTGTGACTGACTGTCTGATTGCATGGTTTGCATCTGTTTGCTCAGCATTGTGTGCCTCACTAGCCAAGCTCCTGACATATATATTTGTCAAAGGATAATGAATGGGTGACCATTTCAATGCTTTACTCTTCTAAGAGAGTCAGTCTGACTGTTCCCTCTTTTCTGTTGAAGGTGCCTCAGTGTGTAGATTTGATAGGGTTGGGGTATAGGAAGAACTGGGGGCCCACACAATCCAGGCTTGACCCTGCTCCAACAGCCTTGATATAACCATTAGCTGTGTCAAGAACTCATTTACCTGACTCAGGAAACAGATTTTTCTTATTGATACTGATATTCCCAGAACCCACCATAGCACCTGGCACTTGATAAGACACTCAATATTGATTAAATGGAATAAACAATGGACCTGAGATGGTTATTATTATTTATAAGGTTATAATATATAACAGACCTTATAAAAATAGTCATAACATGAGATACAATTATTTTGGGTCTGAATTCCCTGTGTCAGTCTTGATTTTTTGGGTGTTGTAGTTCTATTACAACCGTATAGAGCCATATAGGGGACTGAGAGTAAGGTTAGGTCCAGGGGGAGGTCACCCTGGGAATAATGGGGAATCTACAAGTAATGATGTCCCTGGCATAAGACAAGGAGACCCAACTCTGAAGCCCCACTATCCTCAACGACACTCTCCTTGCTGCTGCCTCCCACACCCATGCAGCACTGGGCCTGGACAGAGGGCTTGCTGTGTTCCTTGCTCCTTTTTGCCATTTTCAAACCATTGCTCCTCTTTCCTCTTAAAAATCCCAGTACCAACCCTGGAGATGTACATATGTACACCAAGAAATATATGTAAGAACATTCTTTATAATAGAGAGATTCTGGAACAATAGGCCAAATGGAGCAGTAAATTAAATTGCAGAATACTTACAATAAAAACTTCTAACACAGTGAACCACAAACTACAGCTATGTGAATCAAACAAATGAATCTACAAGTGACTTACTGAGTAAAAAAAAAAAAAAGCAGCAGAGAGAATTCACATAGTATGAAACTTTTATATAATGTTCAAATTAACACAGTGAACCACAAACTACAGCTATGTGAATCAAACAAATGAATCTACAAGTGACTTACTGAGTAAAAAAAAAAAAAAAGCAGCAGAGAGAATTCACATAGTATGAAACTTTTATATAATGTTCAAAGCCATACATAATAGTGTGGAAGTAAACATGAGGTAAAAACATAAACCAAAACAAGGGATGATAAATACAAATAACAGGTTAGCGGTGACCTTAGTGGGAAGGAGGAAGAGGGTGTGACTGGAGAGGGGCACAGAGAACAATCCACCTGGGCCTTTGCACTGTCTGAGCTGCTGTCAGCTGTAACCCTCTCGTGTACTGACTCTTCTCTCTGGGAGGACTCCGTCTCACTTCCTCCTCCCTTCTCAAACCTCAACGTTCCTCACTGCCAGCTCATGCCTGACTTCTCATTTCACAGGGAAAATAGATTCCATCGGATGGCCACTTTGTCACCATGACCTTCCCAATCTACTCCTTCTCCTTCGCCTGAGCCTGCAGAGCTGCCTGCCTTCCTCTTTCCGTGGAGGAACTCCCTGTGCTGCTCTCTCAGGCCAGCCCTGCTTCTCAGCCCTCATCTAGCCCCTCGCCCTACTCAAGCTCTGCAGATTTTCCTTCTTTCTCCTGCATCATCAAATTTCCCATCTGTTGGATTAGTCCAATCAGCATACAAACTACCTGCAATACTTTTTCTTATTTGTTTGGAAAATATTTCATAAACAAATATGAACACAAACAAATAAGACCTCCTTTTTCTTTGACCTTGTATCTGTTTCCAGTTACTGCTGCTCTTTTCTGATGTCCTTTATAGCAAAATTCCTTAAGCACTGTTCATTCCTGCTGTCGCCACTTTCTCACCCTCCTCTCCAACTCACTTCAGTCAGGCTTGTATCCCCCTCGGTCCACCAAACCTGCCCTTGGCCAAGGTCATCAATGACCTCAGTATCTCCAAATCCAATGGCCAATTTTCAGTTTTTAATTTAAAAGTCACATTTCAAATTGTATTCTCTTAATGTTAATGTCAGATTCTGTCTTCAGCATCTTCTCTTAGAAATGTTTTCTATATACTTCACTCAGCTCCTAGAAAGGCTCACTAGACTACACACTGCCTGTGGGCACAGGTGACTTTTTCATTTTCTGCTCTAATCTAGTGCTATAATCTCCATGCCTAGGCCAGAGCAAAGGATATGAAAAGAGATGAATAAATACTGATTGACTGACTATGTGGCACCACAGGGACTGTCTTAGGTCTGAGGTGGGCATGGGCTGCTGCATAGTTGATTCTCATTATTTGCAACAGTTGTGCTCTGTATAGTCTCCACAAACACCAAATAAGTGGATACTTGAGCTGTTGCTCCTAAGGGACATACAGGGATTCCCGCGAGCCTCTGGTCACAACCTCTTCATCAACTGATCAATACATAAACTTGCTTTATGTCTGTTTCTGTTTAACATATATTTAACATATACATGTTGTTGATTCATGAACATTGAACTCATGGCTAACAGCACTGTAACTCATGCCTGAACAAAGGTTACCTAACACTCCATAAGGCACATTGCAGCCTTCTTGTCCTTAGGGACACTAGAAAGCACTTCAGCACTATGTTTGGGAGCCATTTTAAATAGTAAAATCCCCAAGAAAAAGCACAAAAATGTGTAAAGCATTGCACTAAATAGAGGGTGAAAAGGACACTTGTTCCTAGTATAAGAGCTTAAATAAGAAGGCAGAGCATCGCCCTGTCCCCTCAGCTGGGGACATGTGTCTGGTCATACAGACTTTTTGGCACTCTGTGCATGTCAGGCAATGACTGTGAAAGCACCTTGAGCATTGATTTTGGGGGTTACAAATAAATTTTAGTGAGTAGGAGACTTTGCAAGTAAGAACTCCACAAATACTGAGGATCGACTACGTTTTCCTACCTTTCTGGGGCATGTGCAGTGCAGGCCAAAGGCTTCTCTCCTGGGTCCACCCACGGCTGTGTGGGCTGCACGGTGCAGGGGATCAGGTAGATGGTGTACTCCCCCGAGTAGTCCTTCCTGGAAACGTACAGAGCAGATCATGGTCATAGGGGACAACTGATAGGTTGTTGATTGGTGACACATCTAATGCAGTTAGAAGGCTGGGTGTGAGATGAGGTGAAGGAGGGGCTGGGCCTTGTATGCTACATGAAGAGTGTGAACTTTATGCAGTAGGCAATGAGGAGTCAGCAGAGGACTTAAAGGAGGACAGTTTCTCTGCCTATAGACTGGGACAAAGTACATGAATAATCTCATGAGGTTCTAGGAAGCACAGTCCTCGAAGATGATTATATATTGATTTCAAAGGAATCATTATGCAATAAAAATACCTGATATAAAATCAGAAATTTGTAATTAAAGAAGTCTTTTTGAAAATGATCCTTAAGATAATCTGCCACTTCTTAACTGTAAAACTGGACCAAGGTTTTAATGCTAAATGTAGCTTTTAATTTCACGATCTGTAAAATAGGGTTAATAATATTTATGACACACACTCCTGGTTGTTTTCTTTTCACAGTAGTTTTAATTCTGTCTTTTCTATTCTTCTCTTTTACAAATGTGATATTTTACTGTATTTATCCAATTGCTATTCTACCTCTATACTGTGGGAGAAGAATAAGTCTTGTTATTTATAGGACATTGGACCATCAGGGGTGACACCTGGACCTAATAACCAGAGATCCTTGATTTTGCACTACTGGTGGTTATTGAAATGGAATTTCTTTATTATACTATGGTTTTTGTTGATACACTTTCCAGGTTCCTTGTAGGTAGATGTGCCATGTGGCTAAGCTCCAGCCAGTGGGATGTGAGTGGAGCTGCTCTGAGCTCCCCCTGGTCTTACCCTTGGGAGAGCCTGAGCACTTCCCGGTTTATACATCACAAGTTGATCTGAGCTAGACTGATTTCTTTCTCTATTTGCAAGAGAATAGTTTCTATATCCCCCTCCCCACCCTTTTAAAAAAGAAATCCAACCTTCAAAGGAAAGCACTATTTCCCAAGCTCTTGAAAGAAACTGAAAACCGATCAGACCTGCCCCTGGAAGCCTCCACTACTGTATTTACCTGTTATAAGAGCTGGTGGCTCTCCAGAGCTGGTAGGGAGAATCAAAAGTCTGAGCACTCCACAACAACTGCAGGTCAAATTCAATTCCTCCTAGGTGGTCAGGGGTTTTACCTGTTATAAGAGCTGGTGGCTCTCCAGAGCTGGTAGGGAGAATCGAAAGTCTGAGCACTCCACAACAACTGCAGGTCAAATTCAATTCCTCCTAGGTGGTCAGGGGTCAATATGAAAGATTTCACATCTGGGAGAGTGTGGTGCTCCATCACAAACTGTCCTGTTTCAAGGGAAAACACACATACTTGTGAGTCGTACTGTATTTGTGATGAAGCCTCTACAAAAGCCTACGAACTGAAGTAACGTTCTGCTATCAAACAACTAAGGTTATATCCTTTTGCCCCTTAGAGTATATTCCACACTGGTTGGGATAACATGGCATCTCACCCTAGCCCATCATCCTCCTCATGATGGTCATTATGGTCACATATATTTATAAACACTATGGATGTGCCTTGTGGAAATGGTGCCAATGAGCATATTCCCAATAATAGGAGTCTTCATGTGACAATGAACATTAAATACAGTTAGCTTTGAATTCCAGCCAATATTTTTTTTGGAGGTAGAAATGTCTCAGTAGTTTATAAATAGAATATCAATGTCAGAAAAAAGATCACATGTAGGGCCACTGAAGTCCTTGGTGGGAAGGGGACAACTGTAAACATCACTAAAAAGGTAAAGGTTACTCAGCAGGACACCTCCACTCTTTAAAACTGTGGTGATATAGTGTTGTATGGAAATAAAAATAGGGCCACTAGCCTAGATTAAAAGAAACTGAAGATATTTAACAAGCAAATGCCACATATAAATTTTGATTGGCTCCACCCTCCTTTTATATAAACAGATATAAAATAAATGTAGACAAATATAAAAGAAAATAGAAAAGACATTTGTGGAATAATAGAGGAAATATAAGGAAATAGAGGGAGTGGATATTATTGAATCCATGTTAAATGTCCTGGATGTGATAATGGTACTGTCATTGTATAAGAGAATGTCCTTCATCTCAGGAGATGTTTACTGAAGTAGTTAGGACGACTTGACATGAAGTCTGCAATTTGTATTCCAATGTATGACAAAAAAAGGGTATGCATGTGCATACATGTACATACATACATAGTGAAATGTTAACCACTGTTGACTTTGTAGAATTGTTCTGTTGTTTCAAATTTCTCATACGTTTGAAATGTTTCTCAATAAAAACGTTGGGAAAAACCAGCACTGATATTACCTCTGAATTTGGCGTGGGTCTTGAATTCAATAACAAGACGGCCATCCTCTCGAATATAGATTCTTATTATCTGAAGCCTTGCAGAGAGCACACTGTCTGTCTGGATTCCTAGGCAGGCGACCATACACAAAACATCCAAGTTAGGGCATAAGAAGTCCTCCCAGACAGTAACCAATATGTAAGTTATCCCAGGGACATTTCTAAGTAGAGCTGCACATTTATTTGAATGTAACTTAAGATAAAATTTATATGTTCACACGAGCATAGAGTTTAGAGAGACATTTGCCAATTAAAATTGTATGACAGCTCATTCTGCTTGGTTCTTTTTTTACAGTTCCATTGTCCTTGACATAGACAGACTCTTCATACCTGCAAGTGCCACTCAGCCCTGATGCAGGCTCAGCAAAAAATGTATCTTAAAACTTTTTACTACCAAAATTTAAACCAGGAAGTGGTTATAGCACATATGCTTCACATTGTATTTTCTTTTCCTTACCAGGACACCCTACAGGACTTAATAGAGCTGTAAACAAAGTCTTGGTGGCAACATTTAGTACTGAAACCAATGGAGAATCAAAGGGAAACTTGTAGAAGGCCAGCTATATATGGCATGACGGGAGCAAGCTGTGGCTTTAATAAAGGCAAGTGCAGTCATGATCCCCAATGAGTTTAGAAAGATCAAAAACTAAAGGCTAACCAAAGGAAGGGAAAAATTAAACAAAACAAAACAAACACCAAAGCTCAAGGAGTTATCTGACCCAGAGTGGAAAAACTTCCTGAAGTTATTTCCTATGAGAAATTTAAAGCAAATAAATGATTTGAGCTTAAGCCACTTAATAGAAGGAAGAACTGTACTTTCAATTACTAGAGATGAAGCTCTATCTAAAGAAAACTCCCGTAGCTTTTTAGTTTCTCTGCCTCAGATAAAGTAAATCACCCCTCGGGAGGAAAAGAGGGGGATGGGAGCAGTAGAAATAAGGGGCAACAGGTTGGGGGTAATGTTTGAAGTACAGGGCTCTGAAAATGCGAAAACAAACAAACAAAAAAGCATAACAAAAAACAACCAAGACCCGCTGGAATGAATGGAGGAGAAAATCAAGGAGGTTGAAGGGGCATTCACGTGGTAGCAGTGGGAGAAGGTGGGTGGGGGGAGATACAGAGTGGGAGTGAGGTGTGTGCTCCCAGCTGAGGAGCTGCCACTGATCCAGCCCCTGGGGGCTCCTCTCAAAGAGGGCAGTGACAGGAGGAGCGTGAGGGGAAGGTCATTTTAAAAATTCAGCATTGCTGCCCTTGATGTCCCGAAGGTTAAAACTCCTACTTTTGAGAAAGCAATAAAAGAGCAAATTCTATGCCAAGTAAATAAAGCAGGCCACTTGACATCAATAAGTGTTCTTGACCTATTTTTCCATTTCTGTGCATCTGATTTGAAGATCCTTTTGCTCCTTCAACAACATGAATCACACCATTTTAACCAGGAGAAAACGATTATGCTCCAAAAGATCACACACTCCTCTGAATTCCTGCTGGGCAGTATAGGACCCACCTTGTCACTTGCCCTCCTCTGCTTTGGACCCCTACCTATCTGGGCTTAAAGCCTTCTAGCATCAGCATTTATGAACATCTTTCTTTTTTCAGGAACCACAGATGTGTACTCTTTCCAGACGTGAGGACAATGAGATGAAGAAAGCAGCTACTGTTAAAAGTCACTACTTATTTTTTTATTTTAATCTTGCTTGAGGGTAAGGTAGGAAGAGTTAAGATGTCAATGGATATTTACCTGTTCTCCAGAGAACAGTGTCATAGAAGAAGGAAAACTCCATCTCGGTGTGGTGCTCCAAGGAGGCCCAGCCCCTAGGAGCTGTCACATAGATGTAGGACACATACAGAGGCACGTGTACTGTCAAAAACGACTGAGCAGAGTCTCTCACCTGCCAAGGAAACAGTGCGCACACACAGACTTATTTCTTCCCTGGGATGAAATGGCATAGGATCAGCTCATCTTGGTTCAATCTTCATTCACTCATTCAGTCTTTCACTCATTCAATAATCATCAATCAAGTGCTCAAACTGCACTTTATTTTTTAAAAAACAAAGTAAGTGCTCACAGTTGCACTTTAGTTTTAAAAAATAAAGGAAGGAAGGAAATAGAAAGAGGCCAGGATGCTCCTTTAGATAGGGTGATCTGCGAACCTTTCTGAGAAGGCAATGCTAGACCAAAAATACCTCTGCAGAGTGACAATGCCTCCACTGTTCAATTGCTGGAAGCCTTGGTCAAAATTTTAAAGTATCACAATTATTCCCAAGGGATCGACCTGATAGCTCTGGAATCTACCATTCAGTACCTGCTTTCTTAGCTGACCATTTACCAGTGACCTGTAGGGGAGCCTGAATCATATCTAGGAAGCTTACCAACAGACAGCCCAGAGCTGCAGGTATACTTTGATAATGCTCTGTCCCATATAATGCTTTGGAAATAATTTTGAAAAGGCAGCACAACATACTTCCAAGAGAACACTTCTTCTAAGGGGATTCCTATTACTGCTATTAATTTGGCTCAAGTGTTTTACTTTACTATGCAATGAACAAAAAATGGATGGAAAGATAAAAAATTAGCATGTTTCCATAGTGAAGCTAATTGTACATATGAGTGGAGAGTTGCTTTATTCATTTTTTAAATGTTTTAAAATATTTTCTTTTATAACACAAAAAGCTTAGTTTAAAACAATTTTATTTTGTCACTGGCCAAATACCATAATATACTATGGGACTTAATTTTTCTTTTGTTTTGAAAATACAATGTAAAATGTTTCTATGGGTAAGTAAGGAAAACAACCAGATGCATTATCAATAGTTGGCATCAAAAATTTTACTTTTTAAAGCTTTTTAAAAATATTCAAAGTTGTCAGGGATTTAAAATTTATGCCAACTTTTAAAAAACATTAAATTTCATATTAATTTAAAGATCCCTTTTTGACATGCTTTATTCTGTTTCCTTTAGAAAATATCCAGATTTTATCTGGACCTCACACCGTGTTCTGTCCCTTAATACACAGGTTTTGCTAAATAAATCTGCCCCAGTCTCACAACTGTTGATCTTAGCACCTCAATAAATTCTCTGGCTGACTGACAAAATTAATTTTCAAATTTGTTTCTGTTTATTCTTCTCTAGCCCTAATGATGTTATTTACTAATTTTTCTTGTTTGTTACTTTAGATATCTTTTTTTAAAAAAGAAAAACCCTCACAAATATTTACTGCATACCTATTTTATGCCAAACACTGTGCTGGGTTCCTCCCCTGTTGAGATTATTAGTCACTATTTCAGGTGAGGTTCATAGAGGTTATGTCTCATCCAAATGTGCTGATATTTGACAGAGAAAGGTATGAACTAGGCCTTGATTCTTAGGTTCAATAGTCTTTCTACCACAGATCAGCCGTTTCAATTATTTTTAAAGAAACAGACAACAATAAAACACTTCTGTGTATGCATTTTTTCTGTGTTGGTCTAGAAGTGGGATATATATATAATAAGAAATCTTTGTCTTTGAGATTTTTAAGCATATTCTGAACAAAGATATCCAAAAATGTAATTAAGGCAAAGTCATGAAGAACAGAGAATACTAATTTTTGAGAAGTCAGTGGAGAAATAAATCACTTAGTTTTGCATTTCTTAAAAGTGACTGTAGGTTATGCAACTGCAAAACAGAAACAAAAGCCTAAGAATGCCTTCAAATTCTGTTCAGTAGAGGGCAGTAGTGTATACAAAACTGAGAGGAAACCACAATGAGAGGCATCACCAAGAAAACAAAACAAATTTTATCAAAGATACTTTCTCAAAATGATTACTCTAAGTCCGTCTACAAGTGCCCTCTTTCAGTGAGGTTAAACCTGATTTGAAACGAAGAGCAAACATCTAACTAGTTTTTAGATCATTGAGGTAACTGCTCAAAGTTGGATAGAATCTGTTTCACAATTAATTTTCTGATGAGGACAAATTAGCCTTGTCTTACTGGCCCTTTCATATAAGTGCCTTCTATGACTCTGGCTTCTTGCTATAAAATTTTCTATTGGCACTGATGTTTAATGGTTATACATATTTTGAAAAGTGTCTATTTTTTCAGGGCTTGTCAGTTTGGAGCAGGTATGAAACAAGGTGTTTTAACAATGATCTGTCCACAGTGCTCTTCTTATCTTCTGAAAGTCGGGTACCACCTGCCTTTGTCTCCTCTCCCCAGTGAGGAAGAGAATACATCTATGTAGTAATAACCCTACCATCAAGTGTAAATCGTTTCAACTTTCCAAAATACATGAAGAGGGAAAAACATGTATGCCTAGAGAAGTAAATATGAGATTTTTATTTAAATGATTGTGTAGGCAGTAATTTTTTCCCACATTAACTTGATTTAGAGGACTTTGGGGGCTCTCTCTGGCCACAGCTCTGCTTGAGGGACTTATGAAAGAAGACTCCCTTGGTTGGTTGGCCCAGTTCTGAATGCAAAGTGCTCACTGAAGTGCTCCAGGAGCCAATAGGACCGGGCAGGGCACCCACGTGCA
The DNA here is from genome assembly GCF_000696425.1 of Galeopterus variegatus. Classification (NCBI taxonomy): domain Eukaryota; kingdom Metazoa; phylum Chordata; class Mammalia; order Dermoptera; family Cynocephalidae; genus Galeopterus; species Galeopterus variegatus. Next base: position 239,128 of record NW_007727718.1, on the reverse strand, counting down.
GGCGGTCCTCACCCACGCCCCGAGCCCCCACCTGGAAGTCGGCAGTCACCGAGCCCCCACAGACGTCAATTAACTCGGTCATGTCGTAATAGGCGTCAAAGGTCCACACGCAGCTCTTCAGGTTTAGGTGTTTGTAGAGCTGGATGGTCTTCGGCTCCCGCACGCTGGGGTCAAATTGGAAGGGGCGGTCATAGCCAGGCCCCAGGGCGGTGCTGTCGTAGACGGCGTCGTCCAGGAATCCTGCCTCTACCAGGGAGGGAAGAACAAGGAACGGTGACTCGTCTGCGGGGCCTGGAAGCTGAGTGGGGAAAGGGATGCGTCCTGTTGACAGCGGGAGAGCTTTTGTCCACCTGACACTCTGTTAATAGAGCAACCCAGGGCTGCCACCGCACAGCGAGAACGCGAGGGCAGCCTGAAAAGCGCGTGTTCACTGCCCGTGGCCAGGTGTTCAAGGGAGGAGCCACCTCTGAGACCCCAGGAACCCGGGAAGAAAAGGTGAACAAATGACACCACGAATGAGGGGGCACACCTGGCAAGTCTGGTCCTGTGCTTCACCTGCTCCACCATCAGTCCCGAAGAAGCAAGATCGTTGCTGTACGGATCATCCACTGATGAACTATTATTTAAGGCTGATTTCAAATACGGCTTTTATGTAAAGTTAATAAAGCAACATCTGACGACCTCTCCTCCCTCCTATCGTTTCTGAACTCTTGGGAAAAAGGTCTTCATACTGTGTTAATGAGTAAATAGCTCACTAATGATGCTTGACTAAACCTCACCTGCTACAGGCAAAAATCACTGGATCACCTGCTGCCAAGTAAGGGAACTGTTCTAAATTAAGGAAGACGTTTGTGCAGCAGAAAGCTGAACACCGATACAATTTTAGAATATTAGGGTTACGATTTTTATAGTACTGAATACTAAAAGCTATAGTATTTTAAAAGAGTTAATGCATTTCCTAGGATGCTTGACACCAGCACCCAGCCCCCTGCCCCACAACATCTTGAATTTAATTGTTTTTAAGTAGAAAGAGGCGCAAAGTTTCAGTCTTTAAACATAGCATGTTTCTTCTACTTGCTGCATGTGAACCAATTAAACTTCCATGTGATTTACACTCAACTAATTTCTTCTGTATAGAGGCCATCACTATCAAAAGTGATGCTTAGTGGGCCGGCCCGGTGGCGCACTGGAGAGTGCGCCGCTTGGGAGTGCAGAGCGGGCGCGACACCAAGGGTTGCAATCCCGTTGCCGGTCAGTAAAAAAGACAAAAAGGAAAAAAAAAAAAGTGATGCTTAGTGAATATGAAAGAGCATATGAATGCATTTCTGTCTTCAAAAACTCTGCTAAATGATTCATCAGTTGTGAAGGGAGGAAACACGCACCTAAAGTGAACTTCCTGGGGTAAATGGAAACAGACAGTATTCTTTGTAAAGTTACATGTCTGCTGTGGTGAACACAGAGATGTGCTGTCTCAGCTGTCAGCTCCTTCAGGGCTGCGTCAGTTGCAGAGTGGCTCAGCCCAAGGTCATGCCCTTGCTGGGCAGCCCGCATCCAGACACTGAGCCAGGTGGACTATGAAGGTCTGGCAGTTTTTGCTGGAAGGAGGACAAGTCTCTCCACTGACTTGCCTTTGTCAGCCCACACAGCAGTTTGACTTCTCCCACTGCCCAGTCCCGCTTTCCCCTTTCCTTTAACAGGTGTTAATCCCTAACAAGTATCTTCACCACAAATGCCATCTCAGCTCTTGCTCCCGGAGAATCTATCCTATAACATTTAACATCTGCACGTTAGCTTTCTAGAGATGCTACTATAATAAAGTTTTGGAGCACTGAACCAAACATGCTTACTATAGGGGAGGAACTAAAATATACCACGGTAGGTGCTTTCAAAATGTCAGTGCATTTAATCCTCACTTTGCTTGGTAGTAACTGTTACCTTCATGTTCTAGATAGGAAAACTGTGGTGCCGAGAGGTCAAGCTATTGTTGTTCAGTTGTATAGGCACTAGAATCAGGATTTGAACCTAAGTCAGTTTGATTCCAAAGTCCCCGTGTTTTCCCCTTCACTTCATTGTCTGAGCTGCCTAGGTGTGGATGTTTGCTAGGAAAGAAAACCACTAACTAATACGCAGATTTTGAGGACCAGAAAACATGAAAAGCAGATTTCTCCTCACTCAGCCATATCCTGAAAGTCACTGCTCTGGGCTGGCGGGGGAAGCCCAGCCCTGAGTTCGTCCCTCACCTGAGATGCCTCTGAGGTCGTGGGTGGTGACTAAATTGGAGCAGACGTGCTGGTGTCTGTAGATGGATTCGGATAATAGAAAATGCAAGTTGTGCAGCGGCATGGTGGAGACGAGGGGCAGCATTCCATCCTGGTGTGGGATCTGCACCGAAATGTGGATTCTGGGGGAGGGGAAATGCAGAAGTAAATGTTTTGATACATGCTATACACAGTACATAGGGTACATTTCTTTCTCATCACCTAATTTGTCTTCACCAAGAAATTTACCAATTATATTTTCCTGATGCTTTCCACATAGGATTTCTCTCTGAATACAAGGGTGTGGATGTACACCTAAGACTGTTCCCCCATCCCACCCACCCAAGAGATCCTCCAGACTCAGGACTGAGTAATCAGGAATCAGTTTTTTTTTTTTCTATATAAGAAAAGATAACATCATGATCACAAATTACTTTAAAGCTTTCTTTGGCTTTAAATGGAATCTTTGTTTCCTCAGGAGCTAAAGCTGAGTGACTGACACAGCTGCTGCTCTCCTGCTCAATGAATGAATGTTGGTAGGGCTGACACTCATATTTTTTTTAAGTATTCGTTTGAGTCAAAAGGTATCATTGAGCTCTTGAACTTTAAAGCCAATTTCCCCACCCAGCCAAATATCTTAGAAGTTACAATATCCTAGCACGAATAGCTGTCTCCCCCCAACTGAAAACAGCATTTTCTTTCCTCTCGTCCTTTAAGTCCCATCAGCACCACATGTCTGGCCCCCTCTAGCCTCTATGTGCAGCATGCTGTCCCTTATCTACAGTCCTCGGCACTTAGGCAGCTTTTGCACCAGGAAATCTGTGACTTATTTATATTGGCTACTATTTCTTGTATGTTTCTCAGACTCTGTTTATCTTGCCCCCTCGCCCCGCCCCCCCCACTATGAGGACATGGTTCCTTCACTACTTTTCTTTCCTCGGAGCATATGGTGTACATTCTAAATAAAATATGATCTTAATAAATATTGGTTAAGATGATGACAACAGAACTGTACTTACAGGCTGCATTTCTTTTAACTGTACAAGTTTAGATTTTCAGCATGTTTACTGAAGGTGTGTCTGAGTTTATATAGTTTGTCTCTCTGAGCAAAGAGCCATATTTTTAAGAGGAATCAGAACCTTGGATATGAAGAGGGGGGCCCTTTTCCTAGAAATTGCTAAAAATTTCTAAAAATTGCTTTTTAACAAAAATAAATTTTATTGTTAGGAAAAAAAGAGGGATTTGCATATTCCTGGCCCCACATTTAAACCTGTCTTTTTCATGTAAAGGAACCCATTTCTCTGAACTCAGTTGTTCATAAAGGCACACACTTAAATAGTATGGGGTTTAATCAATATGTACAAAATACATCAATTCTTTTTTGCTATGCAAAATGAAAGTATCTATCTCCCATCAAAATCACGGTGACACAGGAAAAAATAAGTCAAGTGACTTATAGTTTATATGGTCTTATTTCTCATTTTTTCAATAAGCACTTAGTGAGTGCCTCTTAGGTTCCAAAAAGCACTGCACCAGGCAGAGGAGATGCAAAATAATAATCACGGTCCCTGCCCTTAAGGTATTTCCATCTTCTCTGTGACAGAGAGAAATGAATGATGATAATGCTCTGAAAGAGGCAGATATAGGTGCCAGAGGCCAGAGGAGCCAGGGGAGGGGGCTCCACATTAAATTGGGGGAGACGATGGGAATGTTCCTACAGTGAGTGGAAAGGGTGGGGCAGATCTGGAGTCAAGGGTGATAGCACGGCAGAGGCATGTAACCTAAAAGAGCTTGAAGCCCTTGGGAAGTTACATGTGATTCCCTGCGGGTGGACTGGCAGGTGAAAACGACAAGGTGAGGGAAGCAAGGCTAGCAAGAGAGGCAAGGGACCAGACCTTGAGGGACCTTTGAAGAATTTAAACTTTTTCTGAAGCATTCATCCCCACTATTTTTATTCTGCAGAAGCATCACTCTTTGATCTATCCCACCTGGAAAACACACAAAGGATACCTGAGATTCACTCCACCCTCTCATGGTGGAAGGCACCACCTGCCTGACCTGTTCGGATGCTCCTTGTGTTTGACATCCAGGTATTTCAAGGTTGCGATGAAGGACTGAGCCTGGAAGCCTCTAGCTGTCCCGGCCACTACTGGAGTGTGGCAGATAGCACTGTCTGTTCCGATGGTAACAATGTTGCTCCTTAAGGGGGTCCCCACATGGCCCACTTTATCCACAGCCTTTGCCACACAACGCACATGGAATCTCCGGCTGAAGTAAATGCTATCCAGGACCTACCGGGAAGAATAGATCACTTCAGACACGAGTATCCTATTTAAACTGCTTCTTACACTGTTCCGGTACAAGGTAATCTGTGAAGGCTATGCATCCATTCATTGATCTGTCCATCTATTCATTAATTCATTACATAATTATTGGCTTTCAACCATGAACCAGGCACTAGGGACTGTGCGGTGAGTGCTTATAGCCTAAGGGGGTAAGACAATGAGTAAGTAGACAGATGTGGAGCAAGAGCCCAGAGATGACTGGTTATCACTAATGATATTGTTCACAACATAAGGACTTCACAACTGTTTGCAGACCTTCCAGCAAGAATGGTTGGCTCTAAGTCATGTTGCTAAGAGCATGGTGTCAGGATACAGAGGAGAGATGTGTCCTTCCCAGGAGTTCTTATTTCTCCTTCCTTTTTACTGCTTTCTGCCTGCTCTCCTCCCACCCAAATGACCACACACACTGAAGGGTTACAATAACATGCAGGCTTGGAGCTGAGAACTTGGCCTCAGACACCTCCTGGCCTTTGAAGGTCTTTCTGCAGATTCCTTCAAGTTCCCAGACATATAGAAGCCATATGAGTGTTTAATCTATGCAGAGGCAATGTAGATCACCAGGACTCTTTAGGTTATATGTACATACACAGAGGGAAGTATATGACGAGAAAAATTAATTAGTAGTTCTCTGTGCCATAGACCTCCCAGAAAGCAATCACACAAACTTATAAATTCTACCCATGGAAGCAATTTTCACTGAAGTCCATTAAAAATTAAAGAAGATTTTTCCATTAAACTTTTCTTAATTAGCTGCCAACACT
>NW_007727718.1:230751-233754 GCF_000696425.1 Galeopterus variegatus | reverse complement strand
TGTGGGGGAGGACTTATTTGGTCATTATGAAGTTAATCTGATCTTTTGAACAGGAATAATTTAATTAGTCTTTAGAACTCTTTGGCACTCTTTCCTTTTTTCTGGCTCTTTCATCCTGAGGGCCCCCAAAGTTGCTCTTTGATTGCTAGACTTCTTCCCAGATCTGCATGTGCTGAGATTTTTGACTCTTTCAACCTGGTCAAAATTTATCTGTCCTTCACGCCACCTTTCAGGACATTGCTAGGTGACAGTCTCTTGCTTTGCCCCTTTCTCCTACCTCATTGGCCCTCTTCCTCAGTCCCTTCCTTGTCTGCCTCCTTCTGATAGGCGAGGGCTCTTCAAGACTCTCTTCTGAGACTTCTACTGTTCTCCCTCCATAATTTCATCCGAGGTGATCTCAGTCTTGTCATTGAGTGCATTTGCCATCTTAAAGGTAGTGATGATACATTTAACTCTCTAATTCAGATTTCTCCTCTGAGCACAGGAAACACATATCTGGTGGCTGAATGGCAGCTCTACTTGGCTGTCTCAAGGATACCTCAAATCCAACATGCTCTTCTCTCACAAACTTGACCTTCCTTCTAGTGTTCCTATCTCACTGAATGGCCACACGAGAGGTATCAGCCTCCTAATTGGCCTCCCTGGAGTACCTCTTAGTTCCCACTAATCTATTCTATATGCTGTGATCCATGAGCTAGTGTAATTTTTAAAAACTCAAATTTGTTTAAGATCTTTCTGTGATTTCCCATAGCTACTAGAGTGAAGAACAACATTTTTGACGTGATTATAAAGCTCTGACCTCTGCCTATTTCTCCAGCTTCATCTCCTGCTACTCTCCCCCTTCCCTCTCTTTCTGGGATCTAGCCAGACTGGCCTTCTGTAAGTCTCCTGATCAGTTTTCTACTGCATGATCTCTATTGCCTTAGGACTCATTTACTCAACAAATATTCACTGAGAAGTTGCTATACGATACACTTATGGATAGCAAAACATCTGGGCAAGTGGTCCCAGGGAGAAATACACTGTGGTCTTTTTATTTTGTTTTGTCTGTTTTTTTTTGGTTTCTGAGCCTTTGAAAGGTTCATCCCAGACTTGACTTGACAACTGTTATATATATATATATATATATACACACACACACACACACATACACACACACATACACAGTAGAATACTATTCAGCCTTAAAAAAGAAGATTTTGCCATTTGCAGCCACATGGATGAACCTGGAGGACATTATGCTAGGTGAAGTAAGCCATGCACAGAAAGACAAATACTGCATGATCTCACTTATATGTAGAATCTAAAAAAAAAAAAAAAAATTTGAATACACAGAAACAAAGAGAACAGTGGCTACCAAGGACAGGAGGAGGAGGATGTGGGGAGATGTACATCAAAGGGTGCAAAGTTGCAGTTATGTAGGATCAACAAGTCTAGAGATACAATGTGGGCATGAGGACTACAGGTATTGACACTGAATTTTATACTGAAAATATGCTGAGAGAGCAGATTTCAGGTGCTCCACCACACACACACACAAAAGATAGTTATGTGAGGAAATGGATATGTTAATTTGCTTGACTGTAGTAATTATTTACTATGCATATATATATCAAAACATCATGGTGCATACTTTAAATACATATGATAAAAAGGGAGAAAGGAGGGAAGGAAGGAAGGAAGGAAGGAAGACAGTTGTAGAAGGCCTCAGATAGAGGGAAACATTCATGCAAAGGCTTGAAGGTGGCCAGGGAGTGAGGCATGTGGCCTCCTNCCCAGAAAGCAATCACACAAACTTATAAATTCTACCCATGGAAGCAATTTTCACTGAAGTCCATTAAAAATTAAAGAAGATTTTTCCATTAAACTTTTCTTAATTAGCTGCCAACACTTTATTTATATATTTATACGTGGACTTAGCCCCCAAAGGATTTGAGGCCTCTTACAAAAATGCATGCAATACAATGGTATTAAGTAGATAACTGAAGAAATAAAGATAAAGCAAAAGGAAACTAGGGTAAAAGGTATTAGTTACTAATTCATTGCAAGAAGGAAAACTGAAGCATAAAGTCGTAAATTTGATATCCGTTAAAAATGTATATTTTGCTCAAATTGAAACACCTCTATGGTTTTGTTGAACACAGAATTAGAGACTTACGAACAACAAACTATTGAGTCGTGCCATTTTACCTTTTTTAATCGTACAGAAGATGATTTAAATTTGGGCTACGTTATGTTGCAAAAGAACTGATCTTCTGGCCTTTCTGAATAAGTTGTGCCAAAGACAATGGGTATGAGTGACCCTGCTTTATCTGAAGTCTCCTGTCTATGCCTAATAGTGTTCCTCTGCTATTATCATCCCAGTGAAGCACTTGTAATAGTGGGAGCAAATTTGGGTTGAACAGGAAAATCTAGAGACATTCAGTTTGCAAGAAATCTCTGATTTCCAAAACTATTTAGTGGCCTAATTTTAGTCAAAAATCATTGAGTGCTTATTATATACCAGATACTGTGTTGAGCCTAAATCTGAACTGCATTCAGCTCTCTTTGGGAAGAGGACAAACTTCATCAGTGGGATGAACTACCACAGTGGACTGACTGCTCCTGAGGTTGGGGAAACATCACTGCTCGCTGCTCTCTGATGGTGGCAGCGGTGTTGGTCTGGTCTTCAAGCTCTTTGAGGACAGCAATTGCATTGTGATCTTCTTTTCATGTCCTTCCACAGGTCTTTGTAAAACACCAATCACTCAATAATCATTCTATTCTTTTATTTAATAATTGATCCCTACTATGTGCCACCCATGTGCTTTGCCATTTTGGAATATGCAAATGTGGTAGAAACCTTGGTCCACATCCTTCAGGAGTTTATATCTTAATACCTATTGAATGACTGAAGATATGTGAAAAGAATAGTAATCAGTTAATGGTACCTACCTAGAATCTTTGACTTTATCATTTATAGATCACATTTGTCAATAACCTTGTCAAGTAGCTATGTAAAAA
>NW_007727718.1:228073-230010 GCF_000696425.1 Galeopterus variegatus | reverse complement strand
AAAAAGGTATTATTTTGCAAATCAGGAGATTGAGACTCAGAGAGTTTAAGTATCCTCTTAACATGACATAGTTAAAAACAGGCAGAATCGGGATTTGTAACAGGTCTTCTGACTACTGGCTTAGTTCTCTTTTTGCTACACCATATTACCTTCCTTATCTAAAAGAACAAGAAGACTGTGTGTGTACTATGTGTGCCTGCTTATTTGTTTTATTCCAAATACCATGCATGGATCTTAAGCAATTTGATAGCTAGCGTCTGAATGAAAAAGAGCAATGCCAGTTCTCTCCCTCTCCAACCATGCCCAGAGCCCCAGACCTACCATGTGGTTGACACTGGTGAATGGTGTGTTGTCGGAGATGGTCTCAAAGGGAGACCGGGCCCCATTGCCATCAGTGGGGGCAGCCACTTCCCAGCTGAACTGCACGGACGTCTGGTTGATGCCAGCCTCGCTGCAGCGCTCCTTCATGATGGCATATCTGGGGAAATGAGGGTCACAGGGGGTGACACAGACCAGTGGGTAGCCCGGGGAGGGGGATTTCTTGACTCCTTCCTTGGTAACCTCTTCCACATGGTCATAGTCAGCAAGTGTGACAACCTGCAAAAGAGCAACAAAGCTTCAGCCCAGTTGTGTATCAGGAAGGTCAGAGAACTATAGCTCCCTTTTTCAGAGACCCACAAGATCTCTAAACTTCTAGGGATTTCTTTAAAACTTAACAGGAAAAGTTTTTACAATTCTTTGTCAAGCACCCCTAAAAGATACTGCAGATTTTTAGTGGTGAAGGAGATTCTCCTAATGCCTGGGCTAAAAGCTTTATTATCCTATTAATTGCACTCCTAAATCAGAGCCCTATCACTTGTGTGAAAAATACTTTTGTTTTCCTGCTCTATCATGAATGGTGGTTGCTAGTTTAAAGTTGCATTAAATTTTTAATGGTATATAGTAGCACATTTGGTGAAATAAGAGTAAATAAAGGTAGTGTATTTCTTCCATGTTCAAATAAGAGACACATTTTGAAATAATCCTCTTCTAAAATATAAAAGATTAGTTAGGGGAGATTGGAAGGCTGCCTCTGACTGCTTTACTATTATGCGTTAGATTTCCCTTGGGAACCTTCAGGCACTTTCCTGTTAATTGTAAAGGCAATGCACTCATTCTACTCGTTCCAAATTGAAAAACATGGTACTACATTTCAGCAGATACTTAGTTCTATGTATGTGGTGAGTGTGTACGATAATAGATATGGGGTAGTATTACTTTCTTACTCCTCTAGATCCCACCAAAGAAATGAGAAGATTACTTGTAATCTTTGTCTTTATCAGACTAAGATATCAACATGGTTTGATCTTTCTCTTAGGTCAAAACAGGGTTTCTCGCCCTCGGCAGTATTGACATTCGTACCTAATAATTCTTTTTATTGTTGGAGGGCTGTCCTGCGCATTACAGGATATTTAGCAGCATCCTGGCTTCCACCAACTGGATGCTAGTAGGACCCAGTGAAACACCTGTGACAACCAAAAATGTCTCTAGGCGTTGCTAAATGTCCTCTGTAGAGGGAGAGTGACGGCAAGATTGCTCCTGGTTGAGAGCCACTGTGCTAGTAGAACACAGAAGTAGAGTTCTGGAAGCCCTACTTCCCTCACGTTCTCACCTACTGTTCACTAAGACATAAAAGCAGCAATCCTTCAGGTCATGCGACTCACAATGGGCGGTGCTGGCAATATGAGACTCCCTGCTGCCTCCTGGTCTAGAATAGTCACGGTGGCCGTGGTCACATCCCCAAGAACTGCTTCCACTGGGTCATCTGGGCCCAGGACTAGAGAGAAGGATTCATGCCATTCCCGGTCTTCATTAGACAGGATTTCGACTTTAAAAAAGATATGATCCACACCTTCACCAAGAACAGAACAAAAAGAGAGCAAAGGCCTCATTAAGGA
>NW_007727718.1:222066-227210 GCF_000696425.1 Galeopterus variegatus | reverse complement strand
AGATATGATCCACACCTTCACCAAGAACAGAACAAAAAGAGAGCAAAGGCCTCATTAAGGATGTACTCAATAGAGTGCAGGTTGGTGCTGCTGGGACATTAGGTTAAAATACGCTCTTTCTCTTAGAGATTTTCTATAAATGTGGTGACTACTAATCACTTTAACCTGATCTCAAGTGAAGAACCTGTTTTACAGACCAAATTCTACCTGTGGTGGAGGCTCAGCATTACAGATTTACTATTCAACACCATATGAGGATTAATGGTCCCTGCCTGATACTGGCTGGCAGTAATAAAAATCTATGATCCAAAATATGCTTCCCTGGTTACGAGTTTTTTTGCTTAATTTTTCTTTTTCCTTTTCACTTATGCATGAGCTCCCGTGTGGCCCTAAGTGCTTGCATACATAGGCACCTTTCAATGCTGTCTCCTGAGAAGCAATAGCTCAAAGGCTACCTAGCAGGCCAGTCTGCAGAAAGATGCTAAGGTCTGGAAGGCAGAAGTTTCAAGCCTTAGAAACCCCCTTCCTTTTCTGTAAAACGATTCTCTGAAGGTGCAAATATCCCTGGCAGTAGTTAAGATCCTCTTCCTCCTCTCCTACAGACATCTGGGTAGGTTGCCTCTACACCTATATTTTCCCCAGAGCCTTAAGCAGAAAAGAAAAATGTAAAGATGCTTGAAAGAGAGGTCCTTGTGCAGATTGAAACAGGGCATCTTCCTTTCCAGCAGACACCGATCAGACAGACATGGGATGGCTCTGAAAGCCCTCAAAGTTCCAGTGAGACAAGAGAGATGTCAGAGATCCCCCATCCTTTCTGAGGGAGTCATTTTCCCCCTCCACTTGCCAAGACATCACTAGAAAGTCTTCTATCACTGTTGCCCACCTCTGGCTGCATCCCAAATGGTGCCAGGATCTACAGCATCCTTTTCACTTTGTACGCCTCTAGAAAGTTCTGTGAAAAAACCTACCATACAATTCAACCCTTTTTATGTCTTATCTCCCCCCCCACTAAATTAATACATCAAACAGTTAAATAGCTAGTTGTGACCTGAATGCCATCTCCCTTTCTTTCCTGACTCACCTCTCTGTCCATCTCTAGGATAAATCTTTTTTGGAAAGTCCACAACAAGGTATCCTGTTCCCTAGCAGATGAGCACAGGGACCACTTGAGCACAGGGACCATTCCTTCCAGATTTAGTAATCCCTAAGGGACCCAGCACAGCACTTGGCACCAATGTTTGTTGAATGATGGCAGTCATGTATATATATTTTAAAACCAAATGCTCCTATCACTCAACCAAATCATAGGTGAAAAAATATCCCTTTAAATGAACCAAAATGCCTAGCATGTTCTGAAGTAGGGAAACTATTTTTTTTTCCATGCCATTTTCACTAATTAAAAATTTTAGCTGCAATCTCAAATGTGTGCTTACTTTAAATGAACCAAAATGCCTAGCATGTTCCGAAGTAGGGAAACTATTTTTTTTCCATGCCATTTTCACTAATTAAAAATTTTAGCTGCAATCTCAAATGTGTGCTTAATAAATGCTTTATGCTAGTGGGACTGTTGTTTCCTTCTTTGGTTTCTCTAGTCTTTTCTTTCACCTCTCCATTAAGTAAAACCATGGATTGGTTTGGCATTTGATTACCGGGACTAAACTTCAGGACTCGGCTCTTTGGGTAATAATCCACACCAGACTGGGCAGAGCCGTCCCGTGTGCTACAGCGAATCTTGGAGGTCCTGTTTTGATCCCCTCTGCGGATCACCTTGATGCTCAGAATTGCCACAGCGTCTGGCCCTGCAGGTTCCCGGACTTGGTATGCAGCTTCTTCAAATTCAATGGTGGGGGCTAGGGAACAGGGTTAGAAAAACAAGAGCAAGTTAGAATAGCACAAAGTATCCAGACACCCATGAAAACACCTTATAAAGACAAGAGGGAATTGTTCACATTACAAAAGCAAAATGGCTTGCAGTCCTAAAAATCAATCAGTATTTACCCCTAAGCAATGCTTGGGAAAAGGAATTTATTTGTGATCTTGTAGGAGTTATTTTTCACACGTTTCTTATTAAAAACAATATAATGGTGGAAATATTTTTAGAGACTTTGAAATGCATGATGTTTAAGTTTCCATCTTGGCATTACAGCTCACAGAATGTTTTTAAATTTGCACAATTTATCAAGGGACTGAGACATAGTGGGCCCTTGATAAATATCTACTGACTGATTGCATGAGTCAACTTTTCACTTACGAGATATGAATTTCTAAGGTTTATAATTTATCTCACTTACATACTTCTTAAATTTGCCAAATCCAGCTGTCATCTCTGGTCTTTGGGATACTCCCTCCCAGTGTTTTCACTCCCCCTTCCTCAGCTGTTTTTCACTTCTCACGAGTTATTTAGGCAGTATGGGAGTTTTAGTGACTGGCTACAATAATATTTCAGAAACGCAAGACTTCCTAATGCATTCTTGTTTGAAGTACTATTCTCATTGCTAGGAAATGATTAATAACATGCTGATTGTTATAAAAAATTCAAATCATGCCTTCTTTTCTATTATATTTTCATGGGGAAGGATGGATGGTGATGGTGGACAGTGAGATTAAAAAGGTAGGAAAATTGAGAGCAATTACAAATTTTATACCATTTTTAGTATATTATAGAATATGGCAGAAATTTCTAATGTTTCTGTTTGTTACCTTCTCTTTCCCTCTCAGAAAGTCAAATCTTTTGAATTATAGAAGGTAAACCTNTATATATATTTTAAAACCAAATGCTCCTATCACTCAACCAAATCATAGGTGAAAAAATATCCTTTTAAATGAACCAAAATGCCTAGCATGTTCTGAAGTAGGGAAACTATTTTTTTTTCCATGCCATTTTCACTAATTAAAAATTTTAGCTGCAATCTCAAATGTGTGCTTAATAAATGCTTTATGCTAGTGGGACTGTTGTTTCCTTCTTTGGTTTCTCTAGTCTTTTCTTTCACCTCTCCATTAAGTAAAACCATGGATTGGTTTGGCATTTGATTACCGGGACTAAACTTCAGGACTCGGCTCTTTGGGTAATAATCCACACCAGACTGGGCAGAGCCGTCCCGTGTGCTACAGCGAATCTTGGAGGTCCTGTTTTGATCCCCTCTGCGGATCACCTTGATGCTCAGAATTGCCACAGCGTCTGGCCCTGCAGGTTCCCGGACTTGGTATGCAGCTTCTTCAAATTCAATGGTGGGGGCTAGGGAACAGGGTTAGAAAAACAAGAGCAAGTTAGAATAGCACAAAGTATCCAGACACCCATGAAAACACCTTATAAAGACAAGAGGGAATTGTTCACATTACAAAAGCAAAATGGCTTGCAGTCCTAAAAATCAATCAGTATTTACCCCTAAGCAATGCTTGGGAAAAGGAATTTATTTGTGATCTTGTAGGAGTTATTTTTCACACGTTTCTTATTAAAAACAATATAATGGTGGAAATATTTTTAGAGACTTTGAAATGCATGATGTTTAAGTTTCCATCTTGGCATTACAGCTCACAGAATGTTTTTAAATTTGCACAATTTATCAAGGGACTGAGACATAGTGGGCCCTTGATAAATATCTACTGACTGATTGCATGAGTCAACTTTTCACTTACGAGATATGAATTTCTAAGGTTTATAATTTATCTCACTTACATACTTCTTAAATTTGCCAAATCCAGCTGTCATCTCTGGTCTTTGGGATACTCCCTCCCAGTGTTTTCACTCCCCCTTCCTCAGCTGTTTTTCACTTCTCACGAGTTATTTAGGCAGTATGGGAGTTTTAGTGACTGGCTACAATAATATTTCAGAAACGCAAGACTTCCTAATGCATTCTTGTTTGAAGTACTATTCTCATTGCTAGGAAATGATTAATAACATGCTGATTGTTATAAAAAATTCAAATCATGCCTTCTTTTCTATTATATTTTCATGGGGAAGGATGGATGGTGATGGTGGACAGTGAGATTAAAAAGGTAGGAAAATTGAGAGCAATTACAAATTTTATACCATTTTTAGTATATTATAGAATATGGCAGAAATTTCTAATGTTTCTGTTTGTTACCTTCTCTTTCCCTCTCAGAAAGTCAAATCTTTTGAATTATAGAAGGTAAACCTTATTTAAGACTTTAAAGTTTTCCATAAGAATGCTCTTTGAAACCTAGAAGGGTCTCTGTAACAGATTGAATTTGTACCCTATGAGCTGCAATGATTGGGTTTTCCATGTGGCTGGGAGAGCTTCACTTCGGAATTTGAATCTAAGTCTCCTTGGGCAAAGGACTAGTTCAGCTTTGAGGCTGGCTTTTCCTTATTTAACCCGATGTCCAAGTTACTTCCTGATTTTTCATTAGAAACCCTAAAAGTCTCACTGACTCTCATGTTAGTTAAGAGTGTAGATTCTAGAATCAGATAAAATAAGGTTCACATCCAGTTTGCTGCTTATAGCTGTGTAACTAAGAGTGCAAATTATACAACTTTGCTGAGGTTCAGTTTCTTCACCTATGACACAGGGATAATGACACCTACTTCAAGAGATTACTGCCAGGACTAACTGAAATAAGATACAGTTGCATGCCACATAACAACATTTTGGTCAGTAATGGACAACGGTGGACCCATAAGATTATAAAGGAGCTGAAAAAGTCGTATAGCCTAGTGACGTATAGTGCAATGCATTACTCACGTGTTTGTGGTGATGCTGGTGCAAACAAACCTCCCGTGCTGCCAGTCACATAAATGAATAGCACATACAAGGTGTACGGTACATAATACTTGATAATGATAATAAATGACTATGTTATTAGTTTATATATTTACTATACTATACTTTTTATCATTATTTTAAAGGGTACTCCTTCTACTTAAAAAAAAAAAACCAAACAAACACAACAGTAACTGAAAACAGCCTCAGGCAGGTCCTTCAGGAAGTATTCCAGAAGAAGGCACTGTTATCATAGGGGATGACAGCTCCATGCATGTAACTGCCCCTGAAGACCTTCCAGTGCGACAGGATGTGGAGGTGAGAGACAGTGGTATTGATGATCCTGACCCTGTGTTGGCCTAGGCTAATGTATATGTTTGTTTCTTATATTTTAACATGAAAGTTTAAAAAGTTAAAAAAAAA
>NW_007727718.1:219272-221163 GCF_000696425.1 Galeopterus variegatus | reverse complement strand
AAAAAAAAATTAAAAACAGAAAAAAGTTTACAGAATAAGAATATAAAGAAAGAAAATAGTTTTGTGCAGCTGTACAATGTATTCATAATTTAAGCTATATTATAAAAGAGTAAAAAAATTAAAATTTTTAAAAAAGATTTTTCAAGTTTATAAAGTAAAAAAGTTACAGTAAAGTAAGGTTAATTTATTATTAAAGAAAGAAAAATATTTTTAATAAATTTAGTGTAGCCTAAGTGTACGGTGTTTATAAAGAGTGCAGTGGTGCACAGTGATGTTCTAGACCTTCACGTTCACTCACCGCTCACTCACTGACTCACACCGAGCAACTTCCAGACCTGCAAGCTCCATTCATGTAAATGGCCTACACAGGTATATCATTTTTTATCTTTTATACCATATTTTTATTGTATCTTTTTTATGTTTAAATATATTTAAACACACAAATACTTACCATCATGTTGTAATTGCCTACAGCATTCAATACAGTAACATGCTGTACAGGTTCATAGCCTAAGAGCAATAGGCTATAGCATATAGCCCAGGTGTGCAGCAGGCTATACCACCTAGGCTTGTGTAAGTACACTCTGATGTTCGCGCAGTGATGAAATCACCTAAAGACGCATTTCTGAGAATGTATCCCTGTTGTTAAGCAACACATGACTGTAATATAATATGTGTAGCATGGTTTTTGGTATATACAGTAAATATTCAATTAAAAAACAGCTATTACTATGTATAATATTATTATTCATTCACTCATTAAAATATCTATTTTATTAAAACATTATGTCCCAACTTGAAAGAAGTTTTGTTTTCCCTGGTGCCTGGGTTACTTTTGCTAACACCTGTCTATAGAATTCAAGTTTTTTTAGGTTAGTAGGCCAAATCAATGAGAGAGAAGAAAACTGAGAAATTGGACTTTTTCAGGAAGGTGGCAGTGTTTTAAATGAGTGGATTGGATTCATCTGATCCTGATTGTATTTCCAATCCTGTTCCTGAATTGCAGTGACTTATATAGTTTTTATTCTCTGTCTGTCTTAGTATTTCTGTCCCATCTTTTAACCATACTCATTTCTTATCTTTTGGCAACGTGGTAGAAAATGAGATTAAAAATACCCATGAACTTATTGGAGCCCTGTGGAGGGTCACCATTTGCTGCCAACATTTTATATAAATATCCAGAGGTTATTATCAGTAGGTACTTTTATAGGACTTCATTTTTCAAAACACTGATAACTACATTATTAGTAAAACATCAGTTCATATCTCATCAACCTAAGAGTAACTAATAACCAAGGTCAATTTGTTCCATTACCATCCTCATCATTGGATATGGTGATGGTGGCCATGTTATTCTTTCCAACTCTAGCTCCACTCCAGTGGTTTCCAAGCGGGTGGCCGAGGTAGACCCTGAACTGCTCCTCTGGCTCAAACATGGAGTCATCGTGGATATACACAGTACAGTTCTTCACCTAGAGCCAACAGCACAACACAGATTGAAATTTGCAGCAAGATGTCAGTAACTTGCTTGGTTTTTCCAGAAAATGATTTTCTTCTTTGCAGCATCAAAGAGCTGACACACATTTAAAAGGATTCAAAAATTTCATTCATAAAAATAGAATATTTAAATCTAACAGTTCATGCTTGAATGGGACATACCTATGTGTGAATTATTGGTGATGAGTTATAAAAACAAATAACCCACTAAAAAGTACCTGTAGAACATTTGTGTGCTTCTGCACGTTTTGTCTAGGCTGCTCAAAATATTTGCATATGTTACAATAGGTAGATTTCTGATCATGAGGATTTAACATAGTGATTAGACTTCCTAGAAAGCTGAACAATGTTCCTTTTCCTTTGTAAAAGTTGAACCGTCTTACAAGGAACTCAG
>NW_007727718.1:215368-219136 GCF_000696425.1 Galeopterus variegatus | reverse complement strand
AGAAAGCTGAACAATGTTCCTTTTCCTTTGTAAAAGTTGAACCGTCTTACAAGGAACTCAGAAAGGCTTCGTGTTAGACTAAGGATATCTTTAAATGCTAGAGAACTCTCAAATCTGCTGCCAAATGGTATCTCATCTGAAAACTGCCGAGTACTGAAAGTTTGAGAACACCACTCAAATCCCTGTTTGATGGAAGGAAATCAAGTGTTTCTCAAACTTTGAATGTTCTTACTGAAGATTGTATTTTTGAGAAAATGGAAAATAAGGTCATAACATTTCAGATAACACAGAAGCCTCTATAGTAGTCATGTGACATGAAGTGGGATATTTTTAGTTGAACCATTTTAAATCCAATATCTTACCATACAGCAAAGGATATGTGGGTAGAGAGAAGTTTCACTCTCATACTCCCTAAGTCATACTAAATGGGACAGGAACATGCCTGTGAACATTAATATGTGGCTTGTTAACATTATTTAAGTCCCTAAATAATATTCATTTTTGTTTGTTTGTTTTTACAACTTTCTTATAATAACAGTTCCTTATGGGAAGCATGAGTTTAGTAGTGACTCTTCAGATCTTTTTTTTAAAAGAAAGACATTTGAGTGAATGACAGGTTCCAAGGACATATGCTTAGCAAGCCAAAGAAAATGACGATTCCAAAACAGGCTTAGAAATAACGACAGACTGTCATGTTGGTAACATATAGACTATTAGGCTGCATTTTCTTTATAATTTCATTAATTAAAAACTGTCTTTTGGATAGGCAGAGGATCCTTTTTTGAACTTAAAACAGATACAGACATGTAGACTCAAAACTGAAGATTGTATCTATAGTATTTGCATGTGTTTTTAAACACATTTCAACCTGCCACAAGTAAAATTCTCATAAAATATATCACTAAGACAGGCCTTTATGAGTCATGAGAGTCCCAAAGAAGGAAGCTGTCACTTTTGGGGGGGAAGTAAAGACAAACAGAAGAGGAATCTGAAGTGATCTACAATGGGTAAGGTCTTCTTATCATAACCTTCAAAAGGACTAAGAAGAAGACAAAATTTTGATACATTTGATTATCTCAAACTTGAAGACTTCTGTTTGACTAAGAATACCATGGTCAAAGATAATAGATAAATGACAGAAACGGAAAAGACATTTACAATATCTAAGATGTCTAAACCTGACAAGGAATTAATATTTAGGATATACAAGAAAGTACTGCAAATGAGTTAAAAAAAAAAAAAAGAGAGAACAACACAATAAAATAAGGAACAAAAGATAAAAATAAAAATTTCAATCTCATTGGAAATCTAATAAACTGACAGGCATATAAGACAGTAGTAATTAGAGAAATACAAATTAAAATAAGTTATAACTTTACACACACTAGACTAGCAAAAATCCAACAGATGAGCAATGCTAGGTGTTAGAGAGGATGTAGGGTTATAGGAACTCCATGCACTTCTAGTGACATTCTGGAAAGTATTCTGATGCTATTTTTTCAAATTAAACATATGCATGCCCTATGGTCCAGCAATTTTGCTTGTGAATATATATCCAAAGAAATTCTCACTCAGGTCTGTAAGTGGACACGTATTAGGATGTGCACTGAAGCATTATTTGTGGTGATAGAGAGTTAGGAGCTTACTGGGTGCAACACTGGGGTACCTCACTGTGTATTGCTGAGAGTATGTGAGTAAAATATAGTAGATACACACCATGAAATATTATGCAACAGCTAAAAGCAACAAATTAGAAGTACACTTATGAAGAATCGACTTATACAACATGGACAGACCTGCAAACATATTGCTGAGTAAAAACAGAAGAGGATTAAAAAAGATATAACCAATAGCATTTGTACAAATTGAGAATCATGCACACTAAACAACAAACATTTTTTAAGAAAAAATACAAATTAAGAGGTATATGTTAAACACAATAGATTGATGGGTGGGGAAGGAAATGTGGCTGGAGATGAAATAAAATGAATAAGTAAATGAGAAAAGGACCTTGTACTGACCAATGAAGACTCTGTGCCTTGAGCCAAGGGGTACAATTGACTCAACCATCTGAAACTGAGATTCAAATATGGGGAAATGTGATTCTCATTCATACACACTTTTGACATATACTGAGGCAGCAAGCTCTGATTCTGAGGGAGCCATATTTAGTGATGGGTTTCTCAGGAGTTTCTCTGCCCGTATGTGTGACTTTTCATATACATTGCCAAGAGAATACTCCACTGACCTGAATCTGTTCAATATCTGCCTACTTCATCCTATACTAGGATGTATGTTGCCCTGGGACAGAGGCCCAGGTATAAGAGAACTGTCTCTTCCTCTCTAAATAATATCGGTGGAGTGTGCTCATCTCTAACGTAGTTTCAGAGTAAGAGGAGGTCTCATTAATTTGATTCTGTAAATTCCAAAAATGTTACACATCATCTAAATTTCCAAGCTCAACCAACGACTTATGTATTTGGTTGTAAGTGGAAGGCAAAGAACACAGCCAGATGGAATAGATGACATTATTAAAAATATTTTCAATCAGTAAGGAAATTCCGAGATTGTTCAGAATCTGACTAGTTACTTCACTATGGACATTTACAGGCAACAAGGAAGAAGAGAATCCCATCTTTCAGCCACCAGGAGTCTACTTACTTTCTCCCCTTTCAGAAACGTAATCCGTGAAGAGTCTGCATTTCTTCTCTCCTCAAAGTCCTCTGTGACCTGAGCCGAGTGGCTCTGAGTATAGCACCTCACTGACGACTCATAGCTCAGGTCTCCACTGCGAATGATGGGAGCATGAAGGACACCATCCTTCTCCTTCACTAGCAGCAAATCCTTGGCAAACTGCATGCTGGGTACTGGGTGAGCAGGCAGAAAGGGGAACATCGTTAGTGGGAGCCAGAGGGATGCAGCAGCTACAGCCCTAGTCAGCCCTCAGCAGACACCCAGCCAGGAGAGCCCCATTAGAGGTCAAGATAGGCTGACAAATCACAGATGGTCAGTGGATTTCAAGGCTCAGTTGTTGCTCTCAGGACAGGGGAACTGCCTCCACTGTGAGTGTGGTTCCAACGAAATAGAATGAATCCATTTTGCACCTATGTTCGTTCAGCTTGCTTCAGGGTGCAGTCACCATCTCAAATGCAGGCAGATAATGCAAGGAAAAAAATGGGACAAGTGTAAGAAAAACTTTGATGGTGACTTAGGTACTCAAAAGAGTTCACTGTCCTCCTAGGGCTACAATAAGGAAAACAGCAGTGCCAGTTTGATAATAAATGGTCACTCCCATTGATCCTGGGGCCGAGGAGACAATAGGGAACAGTGAGGACATTGGCAAAGAGGAAATAGCGGGCCTTGTTTAAAGGGTTCCAGTCTCTTGTTGCCAGATCTTATTTTCAAATGAAGCCAGAGATCTGGATTTTTATGTGATATCACTTAATATTTAAGACAGAAACCAAATACAACAGTGAAAAAAAAATCTGTATAAACCAAATCTATTTGGGCCAAATAAAACACATCAAGAGGCTAATAGGCCCCTAGTTTATGACCTCTTCTATAGAGTTAGTTCTTCTCTTATAACTCGAGTCCTCATTTTACTTTAGTATCATAGCCAAACTGTGGTTAAAAACAAGGATTTGGGGGTAAACAGACCTGAATTTCCATCCTGGTCCTGTTACTAAATAGCTGTATGGCAACAGGGTGAGCCACTTAGACTTTCTGAGCCTTGCAGTTTTTTAATATGTAAATTGGAAATATTAATAT
>NW_007727718.1:209332-215260 GCF_000696425.1 Galeopterus variegatus | reverse complement strand
GAAAAAAAAATCTGTATAAACCAAATCTATTTGGGCCAAATAAAACACATCAAGAGGCTAAATTTGGCCAATAGGCCCCTAGTTTATGACCTCTTCTATAGAGTTAGTTCTTCTCTTATAACTCAAGTCCTCATTTTACTTTAGTATCATAGCCAAACTGTGGTTAAAAACAAGGATCTGGGGGTAAACAGACCTGAATTTCCATCCTGGTCCTGTTACTAAATAGCTGTATGGCAACAGGGCGAGCCACTTAGACTTTCTGAGCCTTGCAGTTTTTTAATATGTAAATTGGAAATATTAATATCTTACTCATAGAATTATTGAGAAGACTGAATTAATAAGATAATATATTCATGGTACTCATAGTATCTCAAAAGTTCCAGAAATGTTACAAATCATCTAAACTTCGCAGCTCAACCAATGAGATATATATTTGGTTATAAGTGGGAGACAAAGAAGACAGCCAAATGCACTGGACAACACTTAAATTTTGGTAGGAATTAATATATTATAGTTTGTATTGGCCCCCTAAATCCAAGCTTCTTGATATGAAGAATCATTTTTTTCTTTTTACTTACTATACCTGTATTAAGACATTACCCAAGACTGTTGATTATTAATTTCTTCATGAACAATGCAGAGTCATATGTCAAAGACTCCTGAGGTGGAATTAGTCTTTGGGGCTATAGGAAGCTGACCCTAAAGCTGTAATCACCTATTTTTTGGCCACCTCCTGGATGTTCCTGCCAAACCTGAAAGGATCAGGTAGGGGTGGTATAAGCACTCAAGCATTCCGTAAGTCTGTAAATCTATATAGTTGGCCCCTAGTATCTTGTGGGTTCTATATGTGCAGATTCAATCAATCAAACATTGAAAATATTCTTGAAAAAAAAAACCCAACAATAAAAAATAACATAAATAAAAACAATAAAGTATTACAACTATTTACATAGCATTTACTTTGCATCAGGTATTATGAGCAATCTAGAAATGATTTAAAGTATATAGGAGGATGTACTTAAGTTGTATGCAAATACACCATTTTATATCAGGGACTTGAGCATCCAGGAGTTTTTGTATCCGTGGTGGTCCTAGAACCAATCCCCCATGAATACGAGGGATGACTGTCTGCAGAAAGCTCTGTCTGCTTCCAATCTACCCCCACTCAGAACTGTTGGCTCTGGCAAAAATAAAACCATTCCATCATCTGTACTAAGCCTAATAGTTACCAAGTATTACTAAATAAAAATCCGGAAGATCCCTCTTGGAAGAACACTACATTTACAGGAAAATTAACTTTGGCACGAGGCCCTGCACGTTAGCCAGTTAGGGCCCTGCCATCAGGAAAATGGTCCCTGCTGTTAACAGGTGGGTGGCAATGACATCACCTACCACAGGGGGACAAGAAGGAAGCTTGTTGCCAGGGAGAAAGCAACACAAGCAAGGAAGCTTTTCTGCTCATGGCAGACATCTAAAGCTTTACACAGGTTTTTTCTTGCTGGCCTGTCAGGCCTTAAGTCAGATGAGAAAGTGAAAGGCTAAAGTGATAACGTTTAGGTTTTGTCATGCATTAATCTACCCAACATTCCTCTTGAGATGTAAAAAGACTCCTTATTTCTTTTATCTTTAACAAGACACTCACTCTCACTAGTATCTCTATCTGCAAAAACAAAAAGAGAAAGGGAGGGGAGTGGACACTTCTCATGATTGCCTTCCCAGAAACAATACCTGTCATTAAAAGGCCCCAGACCAGTGGGGAGACTGAGGCAACAAAGCGAGGGCAGGAATAGATTTATGTACGGGGTGTTCATGACATAGGTCAGGCATTATGTTAAAGGCTTTCATACGTATTATTTAATATCATTCTCTCAACAACCCTATAAGGCAATATAATCCCCAGTAGAAGGCAAAGGTAACACTGGCCCTGGGAGTCAGTTTCCCTGACTGCAGAGCACCTCTCTTTTCACATTGATAGACTGCATAAACACAAAATAAAGGTTACCCCTGAAGGCTCATGGGCTTGCATCATTGCCATGCCATGGCTAAGCTACGGCTATGTCTGAAATCCTGCTCACAGTGTCAACTGTCTAGCTCTTAATCCTGTTCATGATGCCAATTGTAAAGCTAGGTGACCACACCAGTTGTCATGCTCTTTTACCTGCCGTTAATCCTGCACCAACTGGGCCAATTGCCAAGCTAGGGCTGGGCCTGGAGCTCCCAGACCCATCAAGTCCATTGTCCAGACTGGGTCACAAAACTTTCACACCCCAGGCTGGGTCACCAGACCCCTTATACGCAGGTCCATGAGCTAGGTAACCAGCCAAAAGGTCCTTGGAGCCATAGGTTGGAAAGGATGCTCAAGGCAGACGCCAGCCCGCCTACTTCACTAAAACTCTTCTCTCTCTCTGTCTCTGTCTCCCTCTTTTTCTCTCTCTCTCTCTGTTTCACTGCAGAACACAAGAATAGCCGTAAAACTAAAAAGATGCACTGGCGCACATGCGCACTAACTCCACACACACACACATTTGCTTACAAAGGATGCTGAATCACACCCAACTGGACCTGAGGTGAGGGCCCTAACCAAACTATTCTATTTTCCCAACAATCAGGTATAAAGCACTTACTGTCAGTACCTCTCTCAGAACATGTATTGTTCATGGCCAATTTATAGCTACAGTTTTATTTGTGTAAGTCTTGCCTCCTGAAGTAGACTGTGGGAGTCTGATCTCCCTACTCTGTAATCCACACAGTATTGGCCACAGTCTTGGGCATAGAAAATGTTCTATAAACATTGTTGCCCTTCTAATCTTCTTAGTAACTGACAAAGTGCATGTAAACACCAATGCTTGGAACACAATAGCCTCATTATGGGCAATGGTTAAATTGGAGAGTTAGGAGAATCCTGCTTCTGGTTCTTTCAAGTTAATGAGTAGGTAGGACAGAGATGTGCACAAAAGACTGCAGTGCCATAGTGGCTACAAGGCCTGTCCTCGTGTGCTTGGTCGGCATGCCCATACCAGAGTCTAACTCCAGGTCTCAGAGCAGTAGGGGTATGTGGAAAACAGAAAAATAGTTGAGGTGAGTTACTTAGGTGATTTAAGGTCCCCAAATCAGCGCAGTGGAAAAGGATGAAAGGAGCTAAGATCACTTTAGAAGGCTGAAAGTTGACTTTATAAGGATCTTGAGTGACAGTAACCATTGTTATATAGAGGACAGTGGCCAGTTAAAGTTGCAATACGAAAAAGTGAGCATGGTAGATAGAACCAGAAGGTTGGATTTGGATAGAACAGACCTGGGTTTTAACTCTGGCTCCCTTCCCTCCTTTCTGTGTGATTTTATACAAATTATTCAACCTCAGTTTCACAAGTTGAAGGCTGATGTAAGAATGAGATATAATGTAAGACCTTTCCACTCTAGAATGGACACATTGAATGGACTCAACAAAAGTATATTACTAGCAAGAAAGAGAACCAGCAGAAGTAAGCACTGAATATCACCATGGGCTACTGAAATAGGTTTTAGAATTTCTTTCTCTGGGATAAATTCTTGACTAGATATATACTGTTGCAGCCTCCCTGAAAGATGAGTAATACTTTAATATATTCATCTTCTAAGTTGGCAACCCCAATGCCTGTCAATAAAATACGGAGAAAAATTTAAATAGAATCTTCTGTGTTGACCAGACCAGAATGTAATGAGGATTGCACGTTTTACTGGAGTCTCAGTAGTATGATAAATTACAGATGTGTCAGGAAGAAAAGAAATTAACATTTAATAAAATCTGCTATGTGCCAGGCACCACAGTAGGCATTTTCACATATTTCATCTAATTTAATCCTTACAACATCTTGTAAGGTAGGTATTTTCATTATTTACACATAGAAAATTGAGGTTCAGTAGCCTTACACCTCTTGCCTGAGGCCAAAGAGCTATCAAGTGGTGGGGCTGGGATTACATTTCAGGACTTCTACCACACCATAGGGAAATTAACTATCCTTTCATGCAAAAGAAGCCATTTCAAGAATTAAAAGAACAACTGAATTTCCCTCTTTCTTCTTTTTTTAGCTTTTCTAAGGGGAAAAAAAAAATCTCACCAATTTTACTACTTCACCAAATAAAACTATGTAGTACAACGCAAAGAGAATGGATGTGGGGAAGAAAATCTTAGAAGGCATGCTGGTTCCTCGAGATACCAGACTTTGGGTGACCTGGTTACTCCCATGATTCTCAGTTCCCTTAGCTACAGAACACAAACAAAAATAAAACCATGGGATTATAAGCAAATGAGATGTTTAATGAACCACTCTGTAAACTTTGAAGTAACATGTGACATAAAATAGTATAATTGCTATAATCTTGTTCATGGTTAACAAGTTACCATTTTGTGAATCACAAACTAAAATGTAAAACTTAAAGCTATAAAACTTCTGAAAGAAGGCATACGAGAAAATCTTTGTAACCTTGGGGTTAAGCAAAGATTTCGTAGATATGACACTAAAAGTACAATGAGCAATAGAAAAATTGATAAAGCGGACTACTTCAAAACGAAAAATGAGCGCTCTTTGAAGGACATTGTTAAAAGACAAGCAAAGACTGGGATAAAATATTTGCAAAACACAAATCGTTGTCCAGAATCTACAACAATTAAATAATAGGGGGGGAACAACTCAGTTTAAGAATGGGAAAAATATTTGAGTAATACTTCACCAAGGAAGATATATGGGTGGTGTCACACTAGGCTAATGTCAGAATCCTGTCGACATCGCCAATTGTAGCGCTCTTATCCTGTTTGTGACGCCAATTGTCTAGCTACATGATCACCTTAGTTGTCGGGCTCTTTTACCTGCCAGTAATCCTGCACTGACTGGGCCAATTGCCAAGCTAGGGCTGGGTCTGGAGCTCCCAGATCCCTCAAACCCACTGTCCAGACTGGGTCACAAACCCTTCGCATGCCAGGCTGGGTCACCAGACCTCTTACATGCAGGTCTATGAGCTAGGTAACAGGCAAACAGGTCCTTGGAAGCCATAGGTTCAAAAGCATGGCTGTTCATGTTGGAGGCAGATGTTCGCCCAAGGCAGATGACCGCCAGCCAGCCTGCTTCACAAACTCTCTGATGAACACAAGAATAGCAACAAAACTAAAAAGATACATTGGCTTGCATGCGCACTTACTCCACACACACACGCGCGCACGCGCGCGCACACACACACACACACACAATTTGCTTACAAAGGATGTGCTGAACCACACCCAACCAGACCCGAGGTGAGGGTCCTAACCAAACTATTCTATTTTCCCAACAGATGGCAAAAGAGCATGAAAAGATCTCAGTGTCATTAGTCAAGAGGGAAATCACTTTAAACCATGAGATATCACTACACAACTACTAGAATAACTTCTTTAAAACACAAAAAATCTGACCATACCAAACATATATGACCCAGCAATCCCACTCCTACATATTGGCCTCAGAAATATGAAAACCTATATTCACACAAAAACCTATATGCAAATGTTTATAGCAACTCTAGTCATAATTGCTAAAACCTTGAAACAACCCAAATGTCATTAAACAGGTGAATGAAAAAACAAACTGTGGTACATCCATACAATGGAAAACTACTCAGCAGTAAGAAAAATGAACTACTCCTACATGCAATAACATGGATAGCTCTCAAATTCATTTTTCTAGCGAAAGAAGTCAGACTCAAAATAGTACATGTCACATGATTCCATTTATATGACATTCTGGAAAAGGTAAAACTTTAGGGAGAGAAAACATATCAGTGCTTGCAAGGGCTTGGATTGGAGAGAGGTCAACTACAAAGGGTCATGAAAATATTTTATAGGGTGTTAGAACTGCCCAACATCTTTTTTTTTTTTTTTTTTTTTTTTTTTTTTTTTTTTTCCGTGTCCCGCAACGGATC
>NW_007727718.1:203211-208786 GCF_000696425.1 Galeopterus variegatus | reverse complement strand
GGACCTGCAACGGGATCGCAACCCTCGGCGTTGCTCCCGCGCCTCGCTCAGCCAGTGAGCGGGAACCGGTCTGTATGTGGGATCTGAACCCTCGGGCAGGAGCGCCGCCGCGCTTCCCAAGCGGCGCACTATCCATTGTGCCACCGGGCCGGCCCGGAAACTGCCCAACATCTTGATTATGGTGGTGTGCACATCACTGTATGCATTTGTTAAAGCTCACAAAACTGTGCACTGAAAAGGATAAATTTTCATTTATGTAAGATATACATCAGTAAACCTGGCTCTAAAATAAGATGCCATCATTTTGGATACATGTTTATATGCATGTCTGTGTGTGTGTGCATATATATATGTGCATATACACATATACTAGAGTGGCTAGTCATCATATATACATATATGTGTGTATTTTTTTTCTCCTGAAGGATAAACACAAAAAAACTGGTTGATATGGTTGTCTTTAGGTAGGGGACTGGGGATCGAGAGATAGGGGTAGAAGGAAGATTTAATTTTCATAGTATGTACCCTTTTTGCGGTTTGAATTTTTTATTACTATATACATGATATAAATTATTTAAAAATCAATGAAAACATTAATGGTTACCCTGCTGGGCTGCCTTTTCCTTTCTGGGGGACTTTTCAGCCACTGGAAGAGTTTAATCATAAGCTGTGTGGTCAATCACTGGGGATGCCGATGAGGGTCCTCCTACTTTAGGGGAAGGTTTGACTCTATCTTCTCCACCCAACTCTAGAATCCACACAATGGATTCTGAAGTTCTGACAATTCTAAATTTCATTAATTATTTCAAAGAAGCACTGGTCCTTTTCTGTTCAACCTCATGTTACTTAGATTGTTAATCTTCAGTAGTGACTGATATTTTGTTCATATTCCTGTATCTATTCATTCCCGCACGTCATCTGCAGTACTGCCAATATTAATTTTCTAAAGTAAAAATTGTCCCTCTAAGCATCAATTGTCCCTCTTCACTTAGAAAGTCCTTAGGTTGGAACATATGCCCTCTTAGAACTTGACTTTAACCTGTCTTTTCGTTTCATTCTTCTGTTTGCCTCCTGCCATGCTCAAAGCAAAGGTAAGCATCCCACTACTTCCCGAATATGCACCTTTCAAAGTTTTACACCTAGTATATACTATATCTCTATTTGAAACAGAATTTCCTTTATTATCCATTAGTTAAATTCCAGTCACACCTGAAGACTCTGCTTAAACATCACCTCCTTTGTGAAGTTTTCTATGATGCCCCCACACATACATACTGTTCAGTTCCCACTGCACCCAGAGTACTGGATTTATAGCACTATTAGATCATTTATCATAATAAATTCTAATTTTTCAGCTTAAGGATATGATTCCCCATCTAGACAATGAGCTTCTCGACAACAGGGCCTAAGGCTTATACATCTCTTTGTATCTGGCAGAGTACCCGAAACACGGATGCTTCTCTCCCATATTTCTGTGTAAAAGTACGCACACACGTGCTCGCACACACACACACACACACACACACACACACTTGAATGAAAATGTGAATGAGTTCCACTGTCACATACATGGAAGTTAAAAGAAAAATAAATAAATATATTTTGAAACACCGGCTAGCATCCCCAATCTCTTACCATCCTGGAATGTGTCATTAATTGCAATGACAGCCTGGAAGGGTTTGGTCAGTTCGGCCCCTTGTGCAGAGCTGAGGAAAACCACAAATGTCTCCAGTCCTTCAATTACTGGATACTGAGTGTCATCCAAGATAGTTAAGGTGCAATGCTAGAAGAGAAATCAAAGCAAACTTCACAGAGGGCCCAACACCCAACACCATCTGTCTTTGGGAGACTAGGATAAAGGTGGCAACTTGTCTTTCTTTGGTGCTGTTTTAGAAAGGATTTTTAATCCATAAAATGATAATCTCACCCTAGGAGTTTGTTTCTAGATACTCACATTTAAGTCTCACTCCTAAAATGATAATACACTCTCAGGAGTTTGTTTGTAGATATTTATATCACATAAGTACAGTTTCTACCCTAAATCTGTAATGCTGGATATTCGATGCTGAAAATGTCACTTGGAGAGTTTTTAGATTCCATCATAAGTTCTCTTCTTTGTATGTTTGTTTTTAAAGAAAGGAAAGATAGTAAAGTTGTAAGGCGGTTTAGAGTCCTCAGGAGAGTCTGGAAAGCAGACTAAAGGCAATGTTAACAGACCCACTGGCCTTATGAGTCTGTGGTGCCATGACTGCTGGATGCTTACCTGCTCTGTGACACCAGGCCCAAACTCCACCTTCCTAGAGCTGGGGACATAGTCGACTCCCGGCGTGGCAGAAGCAGGGTCCGAGGGCCGTGTGGCACACCAGACAGATGTGAAAGTAGAAAGGTCAGTACCATGGCGGATAACTGGAATCTTCACTGTGCCTGAATTAAGATTAATAGAGATTTTAAATGGTAAACCTTGAGCCAGGACATCAGTGGGGTTTTCAGAAAAATGTTCTCCCTCATTGCAACAGCGGCAGCTTTATCCAGCTTGGCTTGTCTAATCCGACTTCAGTGGCGCTCCTATGCCCCCTCTGCAAAAGGCTTCCTCAAAGTAGAAGTGTTCCCACCCCTCTTTTCACTGACACTAAGACCAAGAGGAGACGTGGAGGAAGACCTCATGAAGGTGGTGCTGGAGAGACAGCCCTTAGGGACAGCGGTCTCATGGCTTCACAAAGGAGACTGCAGGAGAAAACAATGCAGTGAAGGGGAGAAGGGTCCATTGAAAAACATCTCAAGCCTACTTAAGGAGAAGAAACTCAGAGACTAGGGCTTCCAGGATGAGCTAGAAAATAGTCAAGGTGGAACCAGCTAGGGGACTCTATGGGGCCTGAAGCTGAATGTTCTTAATTAAGTGTTCCTAACTGAGTTGATTTCCCTATTTCACCCAAGTGGTGCACACATCATCACTTATTAAACCATATGTGCATATTGCTTATCTCATGATTGAAGCTCATCTTCTGGTCCACTATGACATTATACTCTGTAGTATCCTGAAGATATATGTGTAGATTGTTAGCTATTTTCACAACCAAGGTCACAGAAAAGCTACATGAAAACCTCACTAATCACCACATTTTTCTAGCCAATATGCTATGAGGTTGGGCATTTGGTGTATGGGAAAGGAAATGTGGTATGGTAGAGAGGTCGGGATTCTAATCCACCTCTGCCATTATATCCAGTGCTTAATCTTTGATGCTTTCTTTAACCTCTCTGTGTCTCCATTTGCTCTTCTATATCACATTCTATCTTCAATGGAAGATAAGTGAGAATGCGTGGATCACACATGGCATGGTACCCAGCATTCAGTAAATGCTTAAAAATATTACTTCCCAGTATCCCTAAGAATCCCTTTCAAGAGATGAAAGGCCTTGATCTGGCTCAGATTGGTAGATGCTCAGCACAGCTGCTGCCCCCTCTACCCTCAGCACACAGAGGACTTCAAGACCCTCATGGAGCCACAGAGGGAAGGAGCCGAGGTCTCCAATTACCACGTGGAAGGAATCAGCCCACTGATTGCCTTGGGCTGTTAAGTGAATGAAAAGGTTCCATTCTGTTAAGACAGAGTTTGTTTTTCAGCACCTAGTAGTACACTAAAAAAATCACCTCCATCCTCAAAAGATCACCCTCTGGACCACGGAGGTCAATGAATGAAGTTCTAAGCCAGACCCCTCTCTGCCGTCACTAACCACAGCAAGAAAAGTAGATGGAACTCTCTGTACTTCACTACCTTCCACTCCTGATCTTGATGCCTACCTAGTATTATCTAATGCCTCAGACTGAGTATGGTGTCATTGAGGAACGGCATTCTCAATGTCTTAAGGACATTCCTAAGCCTAAGAAGGAAATTGTTCAAGACAGGGATCAGGAGGTGGATGTTGGACCCCCAGAGATGCTCTCCATTACCTGCATCCTCGCTGACCATGAAAGCTGTGTTCCCCAGGGACACAGTGGAGGCATCATTGGGACCACTAATGAGCACCTTGGCCATCGCCATCCTTCCAATGCGGGCATTGTCGGAAGCATCTGCCAGGGCAATCTCAAACTCCTCTTCCTCTTCATACTCGCTGTCATCAATGAGCATGACGTCACAGGTGGACATGGTGACACCAGGCCTGAATATCACACGACTCTCAGCAGACCTCCCTCTAGATTTAAAATCAGAGCCTGATTCTAGAGCATAGAGGCTACTTCCCATAGCTGATTTAGGGATCGTGTAGCAAACTGCAGAAACAATGCTGCTTGAATCTCCTGAAATACAAATGTCAAGAAAACCAAAGCATTTGAATGAATGCTTCTCAAATTTTAAAATCTCTGGTAACTTAATGAGCTTCGTTCCCTCTAATACATTGCGTCATTATTTCTATTCAGACTCTGACATGAAACTCTACTGAATTGCAGTTTCTTTTAAGCCTGGGGTATAAACCACTCAAGGATTTAATATACCCCAGATACCTCACCAAACAACTTAAAATGGATTTCCTATCGTGTGAATTTTGTGCTCTGTTAATTCACAAGACTCATTGCCCACCATCTATGGCCACAGCAGGTAGAAAGATAAGAGACATATTTGGGACTTTAAGTAGCAAAGTAATTGTGTCCTGAAGGTAGTGCTATGAGAACAGTTCACTGCCTTTCTGAATAAACTTCTGCACTTAATTCCCAGAGAGAAACAAGCTTGTTTAAAAAAAGAAAGGCAAACAAAATAAAACCTGCTTCTCTGAACAAATGACTTCACTTATTAGTGCTGCCACTTCCCTTGGTGACAGCCCACTCTGGGCCTGGCTTGGTGGCCCAGAGCAATCAATGGGGCTTGCTTGTTTTCCAAGTGGCATTACCAAGGTTTTGTGCTGTCTACAGTATCTGTTACACTAATATCCAGTCAGCAGATTCAATAAAGAAACCTGACATCATTTACAGTCATGTTGTGGCTTTGAAAGGGGATTTAATTTCCATGTGTTTTAAAGGCTCAATATTGCACAATCATAAATTCATATGGTCTTTAGTTTGATTTTCAGCCCCTTAAGAATTGCTCTTGATTTCTTATGCACAGTTTATGTCTCATCTGAGCTCTATATATGACACTCACATCGGAAAACCTTTAAGCACATTTTCTGTCTTCCAAGAACTAAGATAGGAAGCCAGTTCTTACAAACTGTAACTTCCCTCCTTGACCAACATTACTAAATATTTTATGGATTAGGTGATTGATTAAGATACCAAGTTCATGAATAATTTGCAAGGCTAAATATAACCAGTCTTCTAGTCCAATTTAAGAATAAATGGGAGCTCTAACAACTTGAACTAAGAAGAGAGGCCTTCTGACAGTACTCACTATGGGTACCATCATCATTAGGGTTGTTCTGGGGATTAAATGAGTTAATACATGTAAAGTACTTATACACATGAGTTAATATGTGTCATAAGCACCTGGCACATATAAGAGACTCAACAAATGTCAGCCATTATTACAGCTCCTTGTCACCTTTGGCACCAACAGACCTTTTCTTTCAATAGGTGCAAATAGAAAACA
>NW_007727718.1:201349-203166 GCF_000696425.1 Galeopterus variegatus | reverse complement strand
TTACTAAATATTTTATGGATTAGGTGATTGATTAAGATACCAAGTTCATGAATAATTTGCAAGGCTAAATATAACCAGTCTTCTAGTCCAATTTAAGAATAAATGGGAGCTCTAACAACTTGAACTAAGAAGAGAGGCCTTCTGACAGTACTCACTATGGGTACCATCATCATTAGGGTTGTTCTGGGGATTAAATGAGTTAATACATGTAAAGTACTTATACACATGAGTTAATATGTGTCATAAGCACCTGGCACATATAAGAGACTCAACAAATGTCAGCCATTATTACAGCTCCTTGTCACCTTTGGCACCAACAGACCTTTTCTTTCAATAGGTGCAAATAGAAAACCAGCACTCTCGTTGACCCAGTAGGTCTTCTTATCAAACTGTAATGTGGGTTCGTCCTCAGTGTCATTGATAATGACCTTCGCCTGGGTGAACTCCCCTAACAGGGCATATGCTGGCATGCTGAGCTCCACAGTGAAACTCTCAACGTTCTCAAACACATCATCATCGTTGATGATGATGGTGCAGGACTTGGTGTCCTCTCGTTCATCAAACTGCACCTATCACAAAGGAAACAAGGAGTTAAGCTGGGCCTCAGTTTCCCCTGCTCTCTTCCCCCAGAGAGTATCATGGGAAAGTGCCCCCAAGTCCAGGAGACAGAGCACTGACTGAAACAGCTGGTTCTTCCAGCCCAACTCCCTGCTGTATCACTTGGAACACTTAGCCACCTCTTCCCATTCTTCACCTGTACATTGGGCTGATTTACTNGTAACCTGTTTTATTAATTCACGTGGAACAGCAACAGTCATGATTTGATCACTCACCTCCCCTTCTACTGCTGGCAAGTTTAACCAGAAGGACCTCTGACCCTGGAGTATGAAGTCTAACCTCAAGTTCTGGTTCTGTTATTTCCAAGCTGGGTTGGCCTATGAAACTTTACAAACATCAGATTCTCATCAGCAAAATAATAAAAATACTCCTGCTTCACATATTTATTGGGAGGACTAAAGGTGATCACGCATGGTGAAAGTGCTAAGTATATTTTAAAAGCACTGAACAAACATAAGACATTATCATTACCATCACCGTATCACTTGTACAATTTACACTGACATACAATCTCAGCGCACTGAAAAATGGAGTTTGAATTTATAGAAAGTTATATCATAAACAAACTGGACTAATTTTAACTTTATATTTGACTAAATCCTTTGCCATTAAAATGTGCTAGAACTATCATATGAATGAATTTAGCTGTGATCTTATACGGATTCATTCTGGTTGTACTTTGTCTAAAAAAAGCAAGAAAGAAAAGATAAAATTTTCAGATGGAACCAGGGCTATGGACTTGTCCAAAATTGAAAGGGCAGGAAATGGGCCTCGACTGTACTTTGTGTAAACTGAGACAGCTGAAACATGCACACACACACAAAAAAGTCATAAACTCTAGGGACACACAAATCTGAAAAACACACCATTTTAATCAAACAGAAAATTATTAGTATATATCTAATTGACTAATCAAATTCAGTTTTACTAAGCTCCATATTTCAAAATGTCCCCAATGAAATGAAACACTAAGTAGATCTTTATTTAAGGTCTAGAACACACTGATGGCCTTTTGTCTTTCCTTGAAAAACACAAGAACATGCACCCTTATTTTGCTAAAGGACTCTTTAGCTTATCTTTTCTTTTTCAATTCCTCATTTAAATATGACATGAGGGCCGGCCCGGTGGTGCACTGCACTAGTGCGCCACTTGGGAAGCGCGGTGGCGCTCCCGTCGAGGGTTCGGATCCCACATACAGA
>NW_007727718.1:197075-199879 GCF_000696425.1 Galeopterus variegatus | reverse complement strand
AGTAAAGTGTAAAGACTGAGAAATTAGACAGACAACAACTTAAGCTTTGGCGGTTGAAACTTTAATGGGGATTAGACTGGAAGAACAAAGTGCTATGGGAAGGCAACATAAGAAAATGACTTGAGGAAGGATGCTAATGGAAAGGAAGGTGGGGCAAAGGAAAGGAAGTGGGAAGGAGCCGCAGTAGCCCTTGACGGAGCCTGCCCGGCAGCGCAGGACTCAGACGCCCAGCCACACCCACCTGGCCAGCATACTCCACGTAGTCCTGCTGTCCAGGCTGGGAGCCGACCCTGGAGCTGGAGCTGGCGGTGCCTTGCTCAGTGCGGCACAGGACGATGGCATACTGGTTCAGGTTCCCAGTCCTCTGCACTGTGACACTGACAGATCCCGCCTTCTCACTGACATTGTAGCTAGAAGCACACAAAAAGGCAGACTCTGAAAATCGGTCCCACAGCTGTGAAGAAACCACTGTTTAATGCCTGTTTGGTTATTTTTGTTCAGTTATTGGTGTTAGACCATTCAGAGAGGAGGACGTTCTGTCCTTTAACAAGCCAGGTTATAAATTGAGGGAACATGTTCATCTGGAACTGTCAAAGGACCAAGTGAACAAGGAAGCTGTGGATGCAGACCATCACCTGCCCCATCCTGAAAGCTCACTCAGAAGATGGACAGCACATGGGAGCTATAAACTGCAGAGCTCAGAACACGGAGAAATTGCAAACAATCTCTCCCTAGTGAGGTAATCAGAATAGGTCAGTGGGTTATTAGGGAAGAAAGCTCCTCAGGAAGCAATTAATGGCATAGCTCAGGGGAGAAATGACTGGACCAGATCTCCAGTGAAGGAGCCAGGGCAGTGCCAGAGGTAAGAAAATGAGAGTTGAGCCTAGGTAACAAAGGTGTTCAGACAAATGGAGCTTTATGACAATGGGGCTTAATTTAGCTTGCTGCTAAGAATTTGTACCGCTGTTGCAAAGTAAAAGGCCAAGTATAGATGTGCCATTAATTCATAAAAAGTATCTAGGTTTGGAAAAGCCACAAGCAAGCAAGGCATGAGCTGCGGTTTGTTTTTCATCACTGAGGATGGCCATAGGACCTGCGTTTGTGTCTTGTGACTATGAGGACTGCAGGTAAAGTGCCTCTGAGAGGTTCGTCCTCATTGCCGGCTTCCATTAAACACTGGAGGGTTGTGCAGAAAAAGTGATCTTTAGTGAATTCACTTAATTCTGAAGAAGATATAACCAAGAGGTAAATAACAGCAAAACATTATAATATATAAAAGTTGATTCTAGTTTTCCACTAATTCTCCAAGTATGCGTGAGTAAGAGTGGAATAGCCTACATCTGGGGCACATAAAAACTAGTTTGTACATTCTCCCCTCTCCTCAGTTCAAACTTTCATCTGAATTATCGTGAAGTTGATTTCTTAGAATAGTAAGTCTCTGAAATGTACACTTGAAGAATTATTTCCCCCAGAAAAATTATAATCCTACTAACATAACCTATGAAATCAGCACCACGCTTGCCCATGACCTCTACCAATCGGTATCTCTCTGTTTGCCTCTCTAACTCCCCGACAGATTAGAAAAGCATCTTAAAGAGCTGTCAACACTAAGCCATGAATTTGTGTGTAAAGACATACAACCTTATGAAAGCTTAAGAGCTAGGGGAAAATACAAGCTTGAGAACAAGGAGAATAGAGATGGAAGGCAAAGATATTGTTAGTGCGGCCACTAACCATCTTATCAATTCTACTGGATCGTCTTCTAAAACTTGAAGACAGAAGCAAAAATACCCCCCCCCTTACCCGCAGTATCAGCTGCCCACTGTCAACCACGGTCTGAAAATAGGTGAGGACATTCAGTACAATAAGATATTTTAAGAGAGAGAGACCACATTCACATAATTTTTATTACAGTATATTGTTATAATTGTTCTAGTTTATTATTAGTTATTGTTATTAATCTCTTTCTGTGCCTAATTTATAAATTAAACTTTATCATAGGTATGTACATATAGGAAAAAATATAGTATGTATAGGGTTCAGTACTATTTGCAGTTTCAGGCATCCACTTTCAGGCATCCCCTGTGGATAAAGGGGGACTACTCTACTTGTATGAGAAGCAGTAAAGCACAGTGGTTTAAGATCACTGGGTTTAAATCCTGCTCTTACTACATACTGGCTATGTGACTGTGGGTAAGTGACTTAACCTCTTTCTGTCTCCATTGCTTTGCTGATGTGGGGACAAGAATAGAATTCATCTCATAATTGCAAGTATTAAATAAGATGATGCATGTCAAATACCCAGTACACTGCCTGGTATACAATAAATATTCAGTGTGATAATTATTTTTATTACTGTTATCACTGCCATCATCATCATCATCAACAGGTAACTAAAGGAAACCCCAGTGTTCTTCATGCCAATTTCACCTGCTTCTTTGGTTCATGCCTCATGAGTGAAAGAACAGGGCACTTGTACCTGGTATATTTAAAGCTGATGAGGGACCACTGGATATGGAAGACATTGTCGCTGACCACATTCGGTTTACTGTCTTTTACCAGAAACTGAAAACTATCCATCATCTCCTGGATCTTCTCCTCATGCAATACATAACGAATCAACCCCAAGTTCACATCCTCTGTGAAAAAAAGACTCACTGTGAGCTCACTGTGAATTAACCTGGCAAATTAAGGACTGCCTCATAGAATCCCGCACCAACACACCTACTTTATTCTTCTAATTGGTTACAGACAGAATTTATTGTCCTGAGAACAAAAAGTATAGCAGTCTTAAAAATAAATGT
>NW_007727718.1:192654-196897 GCF_000696425.1 Galeopterus variegatus | reverse complement strand
ACAAGAATAGAATTCATCTCATAATTGCAAGTATTAAATAAGATGATGCATGTCAAATACCCAGTACACTGCCTGGTATACAATAAATATTCAGTGTGATAATTATTTTTATTACTGTTATCACTGCCACCATCATCATCATCAACAGGTAACTAAAGGAAACCCCAGTGTTCTTCATGCCGATTTCACCTGCTTCTTTGGTTCATGCCTCATGAGTGAAAGAACAGGGCACTTGTACCTGGTATATTTAAAGCTGATGAGGGACCACTGGATATGGAAGACATTGTCGCTGACCACATTCGGTTTACTGTCTTTTACCAGAAACTGAAAACTATCCATCATCTCCTGGATCTTCTCCTCATGCAACACATAACGAATCAACCCCAAGTTCACATCCTCTGTGAAAAAAAGACTCACTGTGAGCTCACTGTGAATTAACCCGGCAAATTAAGGACTGCCTCATAGAATCCCGCACCAACACACCTACTTTATTCTTCTAATGGGTTACAGACAGAATTTATTGTCCTGAGAACAAAAAGTATAGCAGTCTTAAAAATAAATGTTTCTGCCAGATTTTAAAATAAAATCCTGCAGCTCTGTGTAACAAAAGACTTGTCTTTATGTACAGTAAGTACCCTTATACTGCTGTAAAATGAGAAACCCAGGGTCTTGACAAAAAGCTCTTCAGTAAATGTCTGAGGAATGTGGAAGGGCAATCAGACAAATCAAAGGACAGAGAAAAGACTTTGACCCCATCCTCTGTGTGTACAACTTCATACCCAGCCCTAGTTCCTTCTAAAGAAGGCTCTTTGTAAGGCTGTGCTAATAGGAAAAGCTGGGGTTGGATTAAGAGCCCATACACAAAGCACAGCTAAAAAGGTGCTAGGAGACAACACATAATTGAGGACAGGGAGAAAAAAGGAAATGTGGGACATGAATTTTAAGATGTGGTTTTGTAATGACTGCTCCCAATCAGGTTTATCCTAAAAAGAAGTCTAGAAGAGTCTGACAAGCTTATAAAAAAACTATAGTACAAAATGGTCTGCTTGATGTGACTCAAAACAGGGAAATATTTCTGTTGGAAACCTACACATGTTGATTTTAATTTTTTGGCTGAAGACTTAAAAAATGATCTACAATCCTACAGGTCTTTCATAAAGTCCAATTATTGTTTTTTGNAGACTTAAAAAATGATCTACAATCCTACAGGTCTTTCATAAAGTCCAATTATTGTTTTTTGGGTTGTTGTTTTTAAAGAAAACCAAGTAGTACCATATTACCTTTTTCAGAAAACCTGGACATAACTTAAAGCATAACATAAATTAAGGAGCTGAGGAAGTGTGCTAAAGATGATTTTTTTCTTTGCCATAGTTTAGAGGGACAGGAAAAAAGTCAGAAATAAAATTCACAAGTTGGATGGTTAGACACTAAAAAATCTTATTTGTTTTCAAATAGGTTATTTGGGTATAAGTAGCTGTGAGAAAGATCAGGGAGAGAGGAAGAGTGGCATTAGAAGAGATTTCTCCACTTTTGAGTTCACTAGGTCCCCACCCTGGGTGAAAGTGGCAGCAGCTCTGCCAGGCTGCAGCTTGTTCTCCACGTAGCCATGCTTGGGGCCCGACGTTATCTCATAGACAAGCTGTGGGTCCTCAGTGTCTGGGTCCATGGTCAGCAGTTCCTTCTTGGTTATCAAGTTGGTTGCCTGGAATAGAAACCCATTAAATTTAATTTCTGAGGTGGGAATAAAGCAGGAACAAGACCCTCTGACTCAGATTTAATTCAGTTCAACAATGATTTACTGAATGCATTTACTACATGGAAAACTCTGTCAGGATTGGAGAGGCCATGAGGATAGAAACTATCTTAGGTTCTGCCCTCGAGGTATTCACACTTTATTGAGAAGACCATGAGCCAGGTCGATGTGGCGAGAGCTATAGCGGAAGATATAAAAAGAGTGCTATATATTTTTTGGGAGAAGGAAAGATTAATTCCATCTGGAGTTGAAGAAAGGGAAGTTAAGGCAGTGGGGTTTGAGTTTGACTTTAAAAACAAAGCTGAAACTTTGAAAGAATGATTCAGTACAGAGAAGAGGACCACTTTATACTTTATGGGAGTTAATTACAGTGCTTGAATTTGAGTAAGACAAACATAATATACCCCAATATTCCCCAAATATACTGGCTAAACTTTAACTCATTCGCTCATCCATTCATTTAACAAATATTGAGGAAGAGCAGAGGTTTCAGAGAAGAAAGGGGGTGGTCAACAATATTAAATGTTAGTAGGTCTAGTAAGATAAGGACATGTAATTGACCCTTGGATCTGGTAAAATAGAAGTCATTGGTGACTTTAATAACAGTCACTGTAGTAGAGCAGAAGTGGGAGGTAGGAACCCAACTGGAGAGTGTTGAGATGAGATTCACAGTGTTCTGAATATGGAGAAAGAAAACACGGCAGGGAGAAATCTGCACTAATTTTGTTTAATACATTTTAAAAATCCCAACCAGTTCAGTGGGAAGCAACTGTACAGCAGCTACACATACAACCAAATAATCAGCTCGGCAGGGAGAAATCTGCACTAATTTTGTTTAATACATTTTAAAAAACCCAACCAGTTCAGTGGGAAGCAACTGTACAGCAGCTACACATACAACCAAATAATCAGCTCCATGCAGATGAAAAATGCCACATGCTAGAAGGGACACCACCCACCAAAGTAAGAAGTCAGTTCTCAAACGAACTAAGGAACTGTATGTTTGGGTGGGGATGAAGATTAAGTGCTTGACATGTTACCAGGTGAAAATTATGGCATATACCTTAAAATGACCAATTTGAGAATTAGGGGAAGGAGAAAGAAATTTCTAAAGTAGAATTCCTCTGAGGACACTCACCTACAGAAATGCCTGCTCCTTTCCCATACATGGCAGGTGCTATATGTTTCCCAAAGCCCATCCTTCCCTTCTTCAAGTTAACAGAGTTTTAGCTGAGCACCTGCCTGCTCAGCTAGAGATGCTATTTCTCATCCTCCCACACAATATTTGGGGCCATATGACCAATTTCTTGCCAATAGAATATGAGTGCAAGTGACATGTTCAATTTCTGTATCATTTGCTTAGAATGAAGTTCCTTGCCCTCTACTTCTCTGTTTTCCCTTCCCATGGCTGGATTACTGATGAATTTCTGAAGAGGTTTGGCCATGCAGTCAACAGCAGCAATCTACTGATGGCAGACAGTAAGATGGAAGGAATGTGCTTCTCTATGTGGTCATGCAGAGCCCTAGACCGCTCACTTACTTCTGCTCTATAAGTAAGAAGAAAAAAATTATATCTTATAACTTGTTTGACCTATGGTATTTGGGGGTCTTTTTGCAAGAGCATCTTAAACTGTACACAGTCCTAACCAGTCCTGCACAATCTTAACTAATAAACAATCCTAACCAAACTCATGGAGCTCCCCAATCTTAGGAAAGCTGGCGCACTATGGGAGGGATAAATATATGAGCTGATCTATGGTTGCATTCATAAGTCATTTTCATGAATAAGGATCTAGCCCAGGTAGGGTAGTGTGAATGTGGCAGGTGGGACAGGCTTACCTTGCCGTCCATATACTCCAGCCACTGGAGCCCCATGTTGGTGACAATTCTAGGGGTGCCATCATCTACTGGGAGGATGTCTACTCGGAACTGCTGAGGTGCTGCTGTCATGATCTGTAGGGGAGGCCAGAAAAGAAAACTCATCATTCACAGATACCTGATGTTTGTTGGGTCCAGGACCTGAAAAGCTGCAACCCCTGAAATCTGCTGACACTTCAGAGATGAAGAAAGGACAACCGAGCCTGCTGCTAGCTCTTATCACCACTTGGCACAAGGCCTGTGAACCTGACAGTGAGAACCTGACTGACAGCGAGAACCATATGGGAAGAAAAGCAAGAAACAAGAGGCTCTCTTGCTGGAATTTCATCTGCTACAGAAGTTGGTTTTCACACATCTATACCTTATTCAGTTGAGTTCAATATTGCCCTGAGATGAAACAATAAACAGAGTATTTTCCTTTCAATAACTCTTGTTAACATTTTCATGAGAGGCTGATAAAAATCATTATAAAAAGGTTAATGTTAAAGTCTCCATGTGGGATTATGCCAGATGTGAAAAGAGGTTTTCATGGGAAGAAATTTTCTTATTTCTCTTTCCTTTTCCTGTTTTGTTGTTTGTTCTAAGGAAGAGCTATCTATATTGGGGTAAGGG
>NW_007727718.1:189688-191597 GCF_000696425.1 Galeopterus variegatus | reverse complement strand
TGCTTATCTCTAAAGGATGCAGGGGGAGCTTTCTTCCAGAAAAATAATCATTCACCATCGAAAGAGAAAAGGAACTCTGTAGGAGGGCTTCTGCCGAGTCAGACACAGGTATGTGGGGCATGGGGTGCCCCTGGCCCACATCTCACCAGAGCCACAGTTATTCCCAGGGGAGGTTTATGGTCCTGCAGGAGGCCTGGCTAAGGAATGAAGGGAGTAGTAGAAACGGTGGGAAGGTTGTGAAAGGGGAATCTTCAAGTTTCTCCTGGACACCCGGATGTTAGAAGAGGGTGATTCCTTCAGGAAGTAAAGCTTGTCAGATGCGTGACCTCAAGAGGAAAGCATCTTACCAGGTTCACAATCTGGTTCTGAAATGATAATGATGATTACAGCTACAGTTTGTGTGAAGTGCCTTGTGTGCCAGGCTCAGGAGAGTACATATCACCCCCATTTTACAGATAGGGAAGCTGAGGCTTAGAAAGTTTAAGGGATTTACAAAGACAATCAGTTTGTCAGTGACAGAACCGGAACTTAAATCAGTATCTTTTGAATGCAAAAGCCATGTTCTTAACCACTGTTTTTTCTCAAAAACTAAGAAACTCTTGTTGGACTGAGGGGACTCTATCAAAAAAGAGAAATACAATCTAGAGTCATATGATATTATTGAAAAGTCAGATGAAAGAAAAATTCAAGGAGTAAAGGGTGGGCAAAAAAGAAAGGAGAAATAACAGTAATATTAACAATGACAACTATCACGTTTTATTGAGCGCTCAGTATTTGCCAACAGTGTTAAGTGCTTTAGGTGGATGTTACCTCCTTTGATCCTTAAACTATCTGAAGCTAGTAATTATTACTGTGCCCATTTTACAGATGAAAAATTGAGGCTTAGTGAAGTAATTTGTCCAAGGCCAATCTGCTAGTGAGTGATGGAACAGAAACACAAACAATGCTATGTTTGGTGTAGAAATCTTTGTTCTGCCCCTTGGGCCTTGCCAGGCCCCTCCTCCACTGTCTTGGTCTCACCTCTTCTTCACCTTCCTTGGTGATGAAGAAGGGGTTTGTCCCATCAGAAACGGTGAAGGCAAACCGGTCGTGGAGGGAGTTGCTGCCATCATGGCTGTAGCTGACCCGGTTCTGATAGATGTCTTCCATGGTGAAGGTGGAGGTGAGGTGGAAATGCTGCCCATTGGTGGCTCGCTCGATGGCACCATGGCGGGGGGGCTGCACAATGGTGAAAGTGACCGACTCGGCCTGTCCAGGAGGTAAGAGGCAAGAGGGAAGGGAAGTTCATAAGAAAAACCAGGTGAGTGTGTGATGCCCAGTAGCTGATCAAGGGTGGCAGAACCTAAAGATGTTTATAAAATAAGGATTGCAATTTCTTTATAGATACCAAAAATAAGCTAAAGTGAGAAAACATATTGTTTGCCATGATTGGACTTGTATTCTGGTGCCTTAGGTTATAAGACTAAGACATTTAAATTTGTTCTTTTCAAGTCATAGGTGGCAACCTAATTTTTAACCTCTACCAATATGATAGGAAGTAGGCCTTTTTAAACTATTTGTTTCCTGTCTACCCATTTCCCTCACTTTTCCCAAACTCTTATGTACAGAATCCCATATGCATCAGAACAGAAGCTAATTTCTCATTTTAAATTTACTGCTTCTAAGGTGACCTATAGAAAGAAAAAGATAGGGGCATAACACCCCAATGGTTTCCCACCAACTTAGAATAAAATGCAAAGGCCTGACTTGGGTCAACAAGGCCCTTGTGACTGGTTCCAAGGTCGCTCTCTGGCCTATTCTTCTCTCCCACTTATTCACTGGGTTCCAGACCCTTTAGCCTCTTGCAACCTTTGCTGCACTTATTCCGAAGGACTAAGCACACTAGACCACAGTGCCTTTGCACTTACAG
>NW_007727718.1:188581-188787 GCF_000696425.1 Galeopterus variegatus | reverse complement strand
TTTCAAGTCATAGGTGGCAACCTAATTTTTAACCTCTACCAACATGATAGGAAGTAGGCCTTTTTTTTTTCTTTTTCCTTTTTTGTCTTTTTTCGTGACCGGCAACGGATCGCAACCCTCAGTGTTGCGCCCGTACCGGACTGGGACCGGCTACGGGATCACAACCCTCGGTGTTGCTTCCGCACCTCACTCAGCCAGTGAGCGGC
>NW_007727718.1:176944-188519 GCF_000696425.1 Galeopterus variegatus | reverse complement strand
AGACATTTAAATTTGTTCTTTTCAAGTCATAGGTGGCAACCTAATTTTTAACCTCTACCAATATGATAGGAAGTAGGCCTTTTTAAACTATTTGTTTCCTGTCTACCCATTTCCCTCACTTTTCCCAAACTCTTATGTACAGAATCCCATATGCATCAGAACAGAAGCTAATTTCTCATTTTAAATTTACTGCTTCTAAGGTGACCTATAGAAAGAAAAAGATAGGGGCATAACACCCCAATGGTTTCCCACCAACTTAGAATAAAATGCAAAGGCCTGACTTGGGTCAACAAGGCCCTTGTGACTGGTTCCAAGGTCGCTCTCTGGCCTATTCTTCTCTCCCACTTATTCACTGGGTTCCAGACCCTTTAGCCTCTTGCAACCTTTGCTGCACTTATTCCGAAGGACTAAGCACACTAGACCACAGTGCCTTTGCACTTACAGTTCCTTTGCATGGAGAGTGAATTCTCCCAGATAGGAGAGGTTGCTCTTCAGTTTAATACCTCTCTGCTCAGATATAACCTCCTCAGAGAGGCCTTCCTTGAATACTCTGTCTAAAACAGCACACCCATCAATCTTTATCTCCTTTACCTCACTTTATTTTTCATGATAGCACTTACATATCTTCTATATGTTCTTTCTTCCTTTATTGTCTTTCACCCCAACCGAAGGTTGTAAACTCAGCCTCAAACTCTACTGTTTTGTTAACAGCTCTGTCTTTAGCATTAGAGAAGAGCCTGGAACTAGTCGGTAATAAATATTTGATGAAAGAATGAAATATTTGATGAAAGAATGAAATATTTGATGAAAGAATGAAATATTTGATGAAATAAAGCAATGAACGAGTGAGTGCTGGCTCAGAGACGGGTACATATAGAGTGAACGAGATGAAATGGAGAAAAAGGTGTATAGGTGCAGAAGATCCATGTTCACTCTAATAATTGACACACTGGGTGAAGAATCATCTACTTTATTTTCTATGAATCATAATAAAAAATCAGCACGTTGAAAGGATTGTTACATGTAATCAGTGGAGAGAGTGAATGTATTTAGGGTTTCAGAAATGGTTAAAAAACAATTTGATCTCAAATTGGCTTCTCATT
Organism: Galeopterus variegatus; assembly: GCF_000696425.1. NCBI lineage: Eukaryota > Metazoa > Chordata > Mammalia > Dermoptera > Cynocephalidae > Galeopterus > Galeopterus variegatus. The sequence continues at coordinate 187,416 of NW_007727718.1, read as the reverse complement.
TCCAAAGGCCATGGTATCCTCTGTTTTCAAATCCTTCAAGGGTCTTGCACTAAACCTCATCCCTGTACCCTAACCTCAGGACGCTCAGTCATGAAGCAATAGCTGCCACTAGGTCAACCTCTCATTCAGCCAGAGAACCCAGAGGAACGCTTACCTCTGTGTCTGCGTCCACCGCCTTGAGCTCAAACTCTGTGATGGTTTTCCTCACACCCTCCTGCACCCGCATCCCTGAGTTCTGTACAACGGGCAGCGAGTCGTCCACAGGGTGAATAGTGATATGGAAGGTCTGAGTCACCTAGGATGGCAGGAGAGTGCAGGTGAGACACCTGCCCCAGCCCCCACCCAATTAAGCGGAAGGTAGCTGCTCTCTGCTTTCCCTTCACACCATTCCCGGCACGACCGACTAACCAGAAGCGCCAAAGTGAGTACTCTTGGGCAAGAGCCCAGGTGGCAGTTCTATCCCTTGGCTGAGAGCAGAGGAAAATGAAGCTCTGATATCACCAGTTGCTCTATCTACTTCATTCAAAGAAGATGGTGAGGAATCAATACCCATTCAAGGATGGAATCTGCTTTCTCACATACCTCATTGACTCCATCAGACAAGGTAAAGCTGAAGGCATCTGAAAGTTTCTCGGTCTCACTAGAGTGGATATACTGAACATTTCGTGAAGTCAGGTCAGCTTGAGTGAAGGAACTAATCTGGACACCTAGTAAAAGGGGAAGAGAGAAACAGAGAAAGGATGTCAAAATGATGCCATACCTCTAAGGCTAGGGAAATGTCATACTCTCACCAGACAGAGTCCTTTGTATTTTTCTTATAGCATTTATATCCTGCCCTCGAAGACCTTTGTTAGAGTTGTTTGTGGATTTTTTCTCTACAACAGCATATGTTCTGTGGGCGCACCTGTTAACTTAATTATCAAGGCTTCTACTATGTGCCAAGCCAACAGCAGGTATTCAGTAAGTGTTACTCTCCTTTTCTTGGGGTTATGTATGTAGGTAAAATCTGTGAAAGGTAGAGCCATTGCATTATTCCCCAAACTCCTCTCTTTTAAGTTTTGCATCCCCCCATAGCCTCATAGTCCTTTCTGAAAACCTGTGCTAAGTTTTTAATATTGTGTGATGGTTTAGCTTTTGGACACTGGAGTTATAGGCTTGGCTACACGTAGCGTTGTTTCTGTGATTGGTGAGCCATCCCTGGTCCATAATTACACTGGATATTTTTCAAGGTCCCTTTCGACTCTCATGTCTATGATTCTAGCTTCTCATATACCACTTTAGCCAGTCAAGTAGTAACGAAACTTACTGCCTGACTTTGTGGCTTGAGCAATCATTCTATATCAAATTGAAAATGACCCAGAAAAACAGTGTCCTTTAGTAACATGATATAGAAAAAAATCATGTTACATTTTTTCCCAAAGTGATTGTTACAGTAAAAAAAATTCTAAAGAAATTTAAATAGTGATAAGGTATCCCACAAATGCATAACATCTCTATATTTTGCAAAACAGCCCAGAATTCTTTCCTTTGTCTTAAGGCTACTGGGCTCATACTCTGGGGCCGGTCAAGACTGAAACAAAATCACATATTTTAGTCCCTTAGCACAAATTCCCTCTTTCCAATTCTGGGTGTTGGGGTATTAATCCATTTAATCTAGTCCTTTAGTTTGGCCCTGAAATTCATTTGCTGCTTCCTGGGATTTATTATTAGTCATTGTTAATCCTGACAAAATCAGTTCAGCTTTTCTATAAAAAAACAAGAGATTCTACTTTGACATATATTTAAGTGTGACATTAGGATCACTGTTTTATCTTCAAAAACAAACAAACAAAATCAACCAACATGGTTTACATTCACATCTCTCTTTATAATCAGATTTTTGTTACCCAGATACAACAGCATCTCGAATATTGGGGCATTATTTTTTTGATGAGGCATTTTATATTTCTGTGCTTGCTACATCATTTCTGGATAGGTAAGAAACGTAGCCCTTTGTCTTATAGCTTTGTCTTGTGGCTCTGGACAGAAAACCATACCATTCTTAAAAAATTTAATAACTTCGGAGTAGCCGCACTGAGAAATTTAAATCTCTTCCCCTGCTGTGATCTATCCTCACAGCTCATGGGAAAATGCATGTCTGAATTCTTGCAATCAACTAACTGGTCACCTAATTCACTGTTCTCTTTATGGGAGTCTAAGACTGATTAGGAAAGGAGAAAGGAGATATAGAGTTAGCCTTTCTCTTGGGATTGATCTTTTTTTTTTTTAACATTTTTTATAGAGGTAAATTTGACATGTGATAAATTACACAAACTTAAAGTTTACAACTTCATAAGCTTTGGCACTCCCATGAAACCATCACCTCAATCAAAATCGTGAACCTGTCCATCACCCCCAAATTTTCCAACTGACACTTCATAATCCTTCCATCCCTTCCCTTCTCCATCCCCTACCCTATCCCAAAGCAACCAATGAATTGCTTTCTTTCACTATAGATTAGTTGACATTTTCTCTAATTTTTAATAAATAGAATCATACAGTATTTATATTTTGTGTCTGGTTTCTTCCACTCAGCATAATTATTCTGAGATTCATCTATGTTGCAGCATGTATAAAAAGTTCATTCCTTTTTGTTACTGAGTAGCATCCCATTGTGTGGACATATTATAGTTTGTTTATCCATTCACCTGTTGATGAGCATTTGGGTTACTTACAATTTTGGGCTATTACAAATAAAGCTGCTATTATTTGGGTACAAGTCTTTCTACAGACATAGTTTTCATTCTTCTCGGAAAAATCTTTAGGAGTAAAATGGCTAGAATGTATGTTAGGTATCTGTTTAATTTTTTAGGAAACTGCCAAATTGTTTTTCCATAGTTGTAGCATATTACATTCTCACTCGCAGTGTATAAGAGCTCTAGGCTCGATGTTGGTGGGACTTCCCCAATTCAATCCAGCAAACATCCAGCACCTACCATGGCTTGAACATTGTTTCAGACTTGCTTATATATGTTGAATTTTATCTTTTAACAACTCTCATAAGTTGAAGTTGGTATATTACCCCCATTTTTATAGACCATAATGCTGTAATTAAATTATTTATGTAATAAAAAGTTATGTGACTTATCCAAGGTCACATAGCTAATCAGGGAACAGTGCTGAGATTAGAACCCAAGGTAGTCTAATCCCAAAGCTTATGCTTAGTAGGAGTACTTTTTGTAAAACTTATCTAGACAAGGAGCCTCTCAGATTTCACCCTGATGCTTTCATTTTTTTCAATATAAAAGTAATATATGCCTATTAAAGAAAACGTGAAAAACACAGAATAGCAGGAAGGAATCATAAAAACCACTCATAGACCTACCACTGAAATGTCAACATTGTAATATTTTTGATTTGTTCCTCCCTAAAATACTTATTGATTATAACCTCTTTCTTGTCTGAATTATTGATTTTGATGGGTTTTAATACTATCATTTAAATGATACCCATAATTATTTGACAGAAGGTAACAAGCTGCATCTTCAAGAGGACAAGGATTTTTCTTGTTTCTTCACTGATGTGCACCTAGAAGAGTGCCCAGCACACAGTAGGCGCTCAAACCATATTTGGTGAATGAATTTAGTTCACCCTCTATAATCTGTATCTAAGATGTTCTATTAAGTAAAGATTTACAATCACTGTATACTTTTTATTTATTTTTTTTTAAAATTTTGGCATTTGCTAATTGGTATTGGAAGACTTCATCTACTCACTTGCCAGCAAGATAGTGTTTCTAATAACATATTGTCCCTACTGGCTGTCATAGCAGGTAGTTGCTGTTTGAAATATCTTGAAGGCTTTTAATCCCATCGAAGGTGTTTTCAATCACCAACCTACTGGCTAAACTAGGTATCTGGCAGTATTACGGAGACCTGCATTAACCCTGTCAGTTTTTTTTTTTTTTTTTCCTTTTTGTCTCTTTTTTACTGACCGGTAATGGGATCGCAACCCTCGGTGTTGCGCCCGCACCACGCTCAGCCAGTGAGCGGGAACCAGTCTCCGCATGGGATCCGAACCCTCGGTGGGAGTGCCGCCATGCTCCCAAGCGGCACACTCTCCAGTGTGCCACCGGGCTGGCCCAACCCTGTCAGTTTTTCCAATTCCCCTGGAAGGTCAGCACATTAGAGAAAGCTCAGTCCAGGTCAGGGAAGTGGTGTGGGAATAAAGCATATCTGACGGCACACTCTCCAGTGCGCCACCGGGCTGGCCCAACCCTGTCAGTTTTTCCAATTCCCCTGGAAGGCCAGCACATTAGAGAAAGCTCAGTCCAGGTCAGGGAAGTGGTGTGGGAATAAAGCATATCTGAAGGAATCACCTTCTTAGCAGAATGTTAGATGAGGCTTCGGCCTCCTGCTTTCAGCACAGCTGCAGATGGCTCTGTGCCTGCTCTCTGTGTCCTACCTCAAGTTCATGCCGTGGGAGACTCTCAGCTTTCCTGCTTCAGATTTTCTTCAAAACCTCTTGTTATGGGTTAAATTGTGCCCTTTCCCCATCCCAAATTCATATGTTGAAGTCCCAACTCCCATACCTCAGAATGTGACCTTACTGCAGATGTAATTAGATAACTTGAGGTCATTAGCATGGGCCATAATCCAATATGACTGATGTCCTTACAAAAAAGGGAACTTTGGACACAGCCATACCCGTGCCAGGAGAACATCGTGTGAACAAGAAGACAGCCATCGATAAGCCAAGGAGAGAGGCCTGGAACGGATCCTTCCTTTGTAACTTTTAGAAGGAATCAGCCTTACCAACACTTGATCTCGAACTTCTAGCCTCCAGAACTCTGAGACAATAAATTTCTGTTGTTTAAGACGCCTTGTCTGTGGTACTTTTTTTCGACAGCTCTAACAAACTAATATAGAAAACGGGTCATCCTACTTTGGTTGGTGTCACAATACTGAGAGAGGTTGGGATAAAGAGGAAACCAAAGAATACCTTTGCTAAATCATTGTCTGACAAGTCTCTCCTGACTAACGCCCACCTCTCTTAGGTGGAACTCTTTGTCCTTTGGGCTCCCACTGTCCTCTGTCATGTTGCTGTCACAACTACTGAAACACATATGTACATATTCATGTACATATCTCCCAATTCCAAAATATAACTTTTCTCCTGTAGCAGCTCCTCAATAAATGTTGGTTGAGGGAGGAAGGGAGAAAGGGAGGGAAGGAAGCTATTCTAATGTACCATATATACATAATTACAACATAGCCTGTAGTATTTGATTTTATTTGGTTTGTGCAGTGGTGGTCAGCTATGAAGTCACATGAATTCTGCAGTATTTTTAATAAGGGAAATTGAGTGGGCATACTAATAAAAGAACTATTTATATTTGATGAATAAAAATAATGCTTCATATGGCTGTTACTAAACCATTAACTGCTAAGGTTGGCACTTAAAGCACAGTCATGACTAGTTAGCCAGTAGCTGAGAGGGGGCTCCCAACTGCGGTTTTACCAGATATGAAGATATACGATGCAGACTAGCCTCCACAAAGATATAAACTTAGTGAGGAATGAGGAATCCGAATGGTCTGACCCTGCGTGCACAACTGAAAAAGTTTAATCTAGCCAGCAGCTCACAAAGGCCAGGAGGCAGCCTGGACTCTGGGGTAGCCTGATTTGTTGGAGTGGCTGAGTCAAAGCCTAGGACATCACCCTGAGATCTTCACTTTGACCTCTCTCCCTCCAGCTGTGCACTCCTTAAGAACAGTGTTATCTGTGCAAGCCACATGGGTCCTTGTGATGTTTCTACTCCATTCTGAAATCTGGTTCAGGTGACATAATGGTTTCTGGACAAAACATCCACCTCCTTGAGGACCTTCAGAAGTGAGTTTCAAAGGCCAAGAGCCATGTTAAGGAATTGGGGCAGGGAAAGGCAAGAGAGATGCTTGCGTGAAAGGTGGTTTGCCTTTTCAGGAGCTTTGCTACAGCTCCCTTAGGAAGTGAGAACTTGGTAGCAAGTACAATGTGGAGAGCGGAAACATGCACAGCTCCTTGAGAAGTTAACTCCTCGCAAGAGATGGCTCCCTGCAAGCCACGGGATTCGAGAGTTTAAGACTTCTAGACTTATCCTGGAGGGGACTCATTTTATGAGTAAGTCTTTTGGTGATCAGCAAATAGGTGATGAAAGACTTTCAATCTGATGAGGTTAGAGCTCTTCATTTGCCCGATATTAAGATTTAAGAGTGACATAGGCTCTAGGTGAGAAGATACAAAGGAGTTGGCTCCAAATTCCCAAAAGGGTGGGGGAAATACACTTTCTAACCTACAATTCACAAAGGCTGAATGAAGCTAAGCATCGTGTACAACACTTTTCCTCAAATGGCTTCTCAAACACAGTCAAGAAGCTTTGGTGGTTCACAGACAGGAAGGCCTATCTCTGGTATCCTCTGCTGCTGTGATCCTGTGGTTCAGGAGTCATCTTCTGTCTGCCCTTGCTAAGTGTGACACCCTCATCCGAAAAGTTCATTTGAAATCCAGTTTGGCTTCCAGTGGCTTTGGCAGGAAGAGGAAACCAATTGGGGCTGCCTTACTTATCGATGTAAGAAGGAGCCACCTGGTTGCCCACTATCAAAGGGCCTTTTATTGGATCTCTAAATGCCTTTAGGAATTCAGATAGATCATAGAGAATTTTCCCTTGGTCTGGCCAAGAAACCATTATGTGACTTCGACCTTTGAGGAAGGGATGTCTAAGTGGCAAGTCCTCTTTGAAGTATCTAGAAGCAGCAGCTACCAACCTTTTCCTGAAGCATGTGGGGTGGGATTGAATAAGTAAGGTGTTGAGAGTTGTGTGACTACTTGACTATTGGAGCTATGCTATCAATATGCTATCAATATCAACATGCTTTATTGGTAATAAAATTAAAATCAAGGCCAGGATTCTGATTTTAAATTAGATTCCAGTCTACTATTTCTCGTTGACTATTGGAGCTATGCTATCAATATGCTATCAATATCAACATGCTTTATTGGGAATAAAATTAAAATCAAGGCCAGGATTCTGATTTTAAATTAGATTCCAGTCTACTATTTCTCACTAAGAGCATTCTTGGCCATTCAGGCAGAACAATTATTTGGTTCAGAACTTAACCCATTCATTGCAGGACATTTAACATCCCTATTTCTGCCCTCTAAATGCTACCCACCTCCCCAACCCCAATTTGAGTCAGTGTGACAACTTGCACCCTAGGGATGACCTCCAAATGCCCTATCCCTTGAAAACCAGTGCTGAGCTGGATTTTGCTATATTCCAATGTTATTCCTCCCCTACTTTAAAAATACAACCCCTATTAGTTAAGTAATTGGGTGCTCAGTTAGAGTTTACATTTGCCAGCCACTCACATCTTTGTGTGGCTATGTTTTTGCCACTGGGATATAATCAAAAGTGATGTGTGTTCTTCCAGTAATGCTCCTAAGACAAAATGGATGTGGGCTGCCCTGGCCTCTTCTCCCTTGCTTCTGGCTGGGGGATGACCACAACTACAGTAGACACCTTGAACCAGAGACAGAAGCCTCATGCTGAGGATCACTGAGCTACCCCAGTCCTCTGGGCCACCTGTCTCTGTATTGTTCTGTGAGAGAAAATAAATTTCTCATGTAAGCCATCATATTTTGGGATGTCTTCATTCCAGCAGCCTAGCTTCTATCCTAATTAACATAACTCCTTACTCTAGTTTCCTAAGATAAAGAGAGTCTTTAAGGTCCAGGGGCCAAAAGCAACCCTGACATGAGGGTGTGGCCCCTCAGCCTTGAAAAGTCAGCCCATGTAGGGCCTGGATCCTCCCTATAGACTCTCCACTGGGGCAGGAGGCTTATGCTTGTCTTCTGCATGGTTCACATAGGCATGTGGCACCCTGCAGCTCCTCAGGGGAAGAAGAGAGGATGCCCACACCTTTTCTATCTAAAGAGGACAATCAATTACAATTGGCTGACCAAGAAAGACAGTAGTGAACTAAGTCCACTTCGCCGTTAGCTATCAAGAGGATGTCTGCCAGCACTGAAAGCTAATGACAACACCAGGGGGTGTCTGGTCCCCAAATAGCCCAGGTGTCTGCATGACAGATACTGGCCTAGAAGTTGCTCTGCTCTTCTTGGAAGAGACAGGCCCCACCCCAACCCCAACTCCTGGTAGACCCATCCTCACCCTCTGAGACAAAGGAGGTTGAGGTGCATGGCTTTCCTCTAAGCTGTAGCCAGCTGTTTTAAGAGGGGTGATAAGCAATCGACATGTACTTTCTCCAGAGGGAGACCATCAATATTTGAAAAGAATCTAATTCATGAAAATGTTCTTACTTGGGAGGAATCAGGGAAGGAGAAAATTCTGGCTAAATGCAACAGAAAGAGCTCAGTGTGGGGTTGGTGGTGAGGGAGGGAAGCCCTACCCTGTTAGGAAGGAGAGGGGTCCCGAGAGTGAAGAGGAGGAGACTGAATCATGTATCTTCTCTGCTTAGAGGTCCTGCAAACAGGCGAATTGAGGAAAACTGGTGGAGGCAGGGAAGACACAGGTTAGGCAGTCAAGCCTGTTGTGAAAAGGCAGTGAAGACGCTGGCCCAGGTAAAGAGAACATCCCTCTGTTTTTGGAGGGTACTGCCCCAGGAGGAGGGAGAAAAAAGCGTGATCACCTGCTGGTCACTCCCTAAGCAGAGCCGGCTTGGTCTTGGCAACTGGATTTTAAGTGAAGGCTGAGAACTGTGAAAACAGAAAAGGCGAATTTGGAGCACCCCACACAGGACTCTTAACATGGCTTGGGGTCAGAGAAGAGCAGGGCTGTGACTCGCCAGCAGGTGGGCAACTGGCAGTGCCTGTGTGAGGCTAAGAGCTTTGCAAAGCTCTGAGGAGTGTGGATACAGTCGCCTAACACAACAGCCAGGAGCCTGCCCTTTCATCGTTGGAGAGATACAGCCCGCAACCTGACAGAATGCTGGCAGAAGCAATTAGCTCATGAATTAGTCATCAGATATCTCACACAGCCAAGGTCTTGGGGGTGCTGATCTGCCTAAGTCTCCCAGGAACTTAGGAACAAAAGGGTAAACCACCTGCTTTCATTTGCATTGGGGATTTCAGCCAATCTGTCCGTCCCTCTCTACCCCCTCCTCTACCAAAACCCTGGCCCCAGATAGGGTCTGCCTCCCTCGCCTCCCCACCCTTGGGAGCTCATCCCCATCACTCTCTTCCTCATTCACTCTGCTGCAGCCACATGGGTCTCCTTGCTGTGTCTGGAACACGATTAGCCTGGCTGATCCTGCCTCAGGATGCTGACATTTCTTGATCCTTCTATCTGAAATGCTCTTTCTTTCTATACCAGCATGGCTGGCTCCCTTACTTTCTTCAGATCTCTGTTCAAGTGTCCTCTTATTATTAGTGAGGCCTTCCCTCACCCGCTGGTTCCCTGTGCACCCGGGAACACCCTTATTTCTCTCCCTAACACTCATCACCGGCCGACAGATTTGCTTGTCTGCCTACTTTGCCTGAATCCCTGCACTAGAAAGTAAACACCACAGGACAGGTACTTCCCCTGTTCTGCTACTTCCCTGGTTGAATGAATGAAGAATCTGTAACCTAAAATCTAAAGAAAACCAATGAAGATCTAAATCTCCAGCAAGCTGTCACTGCCTCTATGTTCTAGGAAATAAAGATATTTCTACCTTTAGATTATTTATTCAGTATGTATCTCTTGTCCCTCACATCCATTCAGCTGCCAAGTTCTCCCCTGAAATTCCTTCCTTCCTTCCTTTTGCCAACAAATGTTTACTGAACACTTACCAAGTACCAGGTATCATCTCTCACACTGTTCTCATCTTCCTATTTCCACCTGCTCCCTAGGTGAAGCTCACTACCTTCCAGCTGGCCAAATGTGAAAACTTCCTAACCTCTGACACTGCCCTCTTCCTTCCTTTGGTCCACCTGCTGCACGCTACCTGATGCATTTCCCTTCTCTTCCCTGCTCACAATTCTGCATTGACTCCCTACTGCCGACTGAATTAAATAGGGATCACTTATCCCAGCTTTGAAGACCCTCCATAAAAATCTCAACCTACCCCTGAACCCTATCTCCTACTATTTTCAGAATATAAGCTTCATTTGAACTGGCCCACTCATTATTTTTTGAGTGTATTCCACCCCCACCCCCCCATGTTTTTCCCATCTATGGAAAAAATAGGGGTTTTTTTTGTTTGTTTTTTCTTTTGTGTGACCGGTAAGGGGATCGCAACCCTTGGCTTGGTGTCGCCCACACCGCGCTCAGCCAGTGAGCGCACCGGCCATCCCTATATAGGATCCGAACCCGCGGCGGGAGCGCTGCTGCGCTCCCAGCCCCGCACTCTCCTGAGTGAGCCACGGGATCGGCCCCGAAAACATAGTTTCTGTTCGCTCTATCTTCCAAGGGCACTCTTAAATGCCACCTCTGTGCACTTTCCCATATATATATAT
>NW_007727718.1:174732-176097 GCF_000696425.1 Galeopterus variegatus | reverse complement strand
CACGCCCAAGTGGCGCACTATAGCAGTGTGCCACCGGGCCGGCCCCACTTTCCCATATTTTAATATCCCTAAGTGAAAGAGTACTGAAATAATGTAGTCTCTCTCACTTTTGAACTCCTATGACACCATGTTGACATCTTTCTTTAAACACCTGCCATATTCTTCCCTGAGATATGAATATCTGAGAGGTTCCTTATCTCACCCAATAGAGAACTCTGGAGGGTGAGGATTATATCTCATTCATCTTTGTTTCCTGAGCAGCAGCTAAATAAGACTCTTGCTCAGGACACAAGCTCACTCACTATTTGTTGAACTGAATTCTTAAGCACAGCACATCGCACCGTGCCATGTGTTCGAGGGAGTGTAAAAGAACAGGGTGTGGCGTTTACCTTAAAAGAATTGACGATCTAGTTACGAAGACAAGATCGCTTACATAAAATTGTGACTTTTTTTATTCACCTTCAGCAAGTATTGAGTGCTGACTGTGTGCTAAGTATAACACAGGTGGTATATAACAGTCAAAATTAGTGAGGCAGAAAATAAGTACTTAAGTCCCAACCTTTGGTTTGATGAAGCAAGAGATGACAGACTTACCTGGTGCTGCCGCATGCTCCAGGTGGCCCAGCTGGGGCTGCCTGGTGATTCTGTAGATCAGTTCTGCAGGCTTGCTATCCTCGTCAGTGGCAGATAGCTGCAGAGTGGTGATTTTCTTCACTGAGTTTTCATCCAAGACCAGCCCTTTATTGGTGATGACGACTGGTGGGGATTTGTCTTCTGAAAAATTACCAGAAATAGTGATTTGAAATGGGATCTTTTTAGCCTCCTTTCTTTAATTCTAGGCTTGTGCCTGGGGGTAAAATCAGAATAATTCTTCATCCTGTCTCTCAGAGAGCACAGCAAGGAGCCAGGGCTTTGTGCCACAGAGCGGGTATGATTTCCAATTCTCATGCCAAGTAGGTGAAGGAAAGGCCTCAAGCCTCAAAGTGAGCACAGTGTGGACTGCATAACCTCATTCCACTACCCCCTTACCTAAAACACTGATAGAAAATGACTGGTCCATCAGTTTGTTGCCTTCTCCATCAACCACATCAAACTTAAAAGCAAATCTCCCGCCAGGTTCTCCAGTTCCATGATGGTATTCTACTTGCCCTGCAAAAAAGGGGGAAAAACAAAACAAATCAAGATTTGCTATAAGTGCTTTCTGCCCTTATTTCTGAAGTGAGAGGTGGCAATTTGATTGGTATTCACACCAATGAATCAATTAACACCTTCCTCACTTTGACACTGCTTTTGACATTTTAATCTAAAGTTTTCATTTCCTCCCTTTTGCCTGTTCCACCCCCTTCATAAAGCACAGACAGGTCC
>NW_007727718.1:169219-173752 GCF_000696425.1 Galeopterus variegatus | reverse complement strand
GCAGGAAGGATGAGCCATGTAATTTCCCCCAGGCAGCTCCGATTTATGTCCTTCCATTTTGCTTAGTTCATTAACTTGTGCTCTTTGGGGAGCTGAAAAGATATAAATTGCTCACCTAAGGAAGACATAATTTTTACCTTAATCCATCCCAACTTACTTCTTTCTCCTTTCTCTCACACACACTTTTTAGCATCATAGCAAGTCAAAATGACTTTTTTCCTCCATAATAGCCACAAATGTCATCAGTGCTATGTCAAAGCACAAACACATTTTAGCCAAGAATTGCAGTTGTTGTTTTTTTAAACAAAAAACGAGGAGACAAAAACGAGAATAAACGACGCTATAACTCAGCTCTTTTCAAAACAAAGAATGCACAATTTACTGCCATAGGCATTTAACTTCCATTTTACTACTGGGGGGTGGAGTCCGTGGAAGTCTGGGAAGGCAGAAGAGAGCTGGCTGACCTTGGCTAATGTCGGCCTGGGTGAAACTTCGGACGGGGCCTTTAACAGAGATTTGCTCCAGGTTGTTATGCTTAACCATCTGCAGGTGCCCTACACCAGGATCTTCCTTCATGATGTACATGACCTGATGGTCATCTGAGTCACGATCTGTCACTTTCAAGTGCTGTTCTGTGATGCGTACTACAGACCCTGGAAGAGAATGGAAGAGAGTAGGTCATTCTGCGTCATTTCCTTTGAAGGGGATGTCAAATGATTTTAGGAGACTGGAGGTTTAATTATCACATGCTCATTAGATCTAGGTACCAGACACTTGCCCATCCCAGTTTCTAGCTGAATAAATTTCAATGCCCATAAGTGAAATAGTCCCAATTTCCCAATTTGCTAATTATCCCTTCAGTTTAGTGCTGAGACCTTTTCCCTTCTGATCCATTTTCATTTTCCTCCTATGCTCCCTCTACTCAGTGCCCTATCAGTTAGTACCTAGAGCTATGTAATAACTCCTAGTTCTGTAGTGCAAATAACTCTTCCACCTATGATAAAAAATCTGCTTGGACCTAACTTATTACTGTCTTGAGGATCACAGCTTTACATAACTTATCTTGTTGCCATCTCAGACTGAATAGTCAATACCAGTATTCCTCAAGACAGAGGATATGTTGAGTATTAGGAGCAGAGACACTGAGCTGCTTGGCCCAGGATGCTGCACAGGTGCTGGGAGTGGAGGCAAGGCACTGGCTGCTAGCAAACACCTCTTCTTGGGGCCTTACCCTTGCTTTCCTGTCCAGCCATTTTCTCATGTTCAAAATAGTAAATTCTGGTAAGGTAGATCTTAGTCATTCATGTGTAATAGATCCTGGTGTTTAGACTGGCAGTCCACCATGTGCCCTGATCATCCCTGCATCCTCTTGCTGGGTAAGGCCAAGAATGCAAGGCCCTGACTACTCTTCACCCAGGCCATCTCTCAGCGAGCAATCTGGAGGGATGAGGGTCTCCCTCTGGGACAAAGAGCAGACATGCTTACTGCTTGCTAAAACATGGAGTGTTCCCCAAGCACAATGTACCTCTTCTGTAATGCATCCCACTTCATGTGAAGGCATTTGTCTGGGCCCTCTGTGTCACCCCTGTGGGACTTGGAGGGCTGAGAGAACCGATGAAAACATGCTGATGCTATGCTGCCTGCTGTGCTATGAGTAATAGTCTTTTTGTCTCTGATGAGGAATCTCATGTCTTCTACCAGCATCCATGAAACAGTAACAGGCTAGCTTATTAGCTTATAGGTGAGGTAGAATCCTAGAACCGATACCTGAGACCTTTGGGAATAACCAAATATTCAGATACTATTATACAAGAGATTTGAATATTTTAACCATGAAATAGATGTGAAACTAAGAATAGACAAACAACAGAACCCTAGTAAGATGTAGATGTTCTGTGGGCAAAAGCCCATTTCCTAAATAAGTAGCTCCCCACTGCAGACTGAGTCCAGGACTAACACTGTCATAGGTCCTTCAATGTTGCATAAACATGAGCAAAATTATGAATGTTAGATCCTGGAATACCATGTCTAATAATTCTCAGTAATCTGCATAATCCTTTTTAATGCATGAGGGCTTCTCCACTGCCCCTTCATACTTTTCTTTCTTTTCTTTTTTCTTCTAAATAAGCATCTTGAAAATCTTGCAGTATGTCTTTTGTTGTTTGTCTCCCTGGGGTTGACTGAGCAGGAGGAATGGTACAGGAAACCTGGGCCTTGGAATAGTTGGATAGATTAAAATTTTTTGAGGACCCTAGAAATACTATAAACTCTTCTCAACCTTTTCTCAAATTCACAGACAGAGGTATTGGTCCAAAGCATTTCAGAAGTTCACATTTGTCACTCACAATTCTTATGGCCCATAAAACAATAGTTCTCCAAAACTCCAGTCTCCCATGTACTAAATAGCTAGTTCAAGATACATCCACAGAACTAACATGGAAGGAAGGAGTACGCACTGGCCAAAGAAGAAATAAAAGTATGAAAGAACCACAGCCACTCTCTTCTATGCCTGTGGTACCTGCTGAGAGCTGTAGGCCTTGGTTTACAGCCAACTGGGGGGTGTCACTTGTAGGCAGTTCTATGTAGATCTCCATCCTCCCTGTATCCACATGGAGGCCATCAGTGAGGGAGAACTGGAACTCATCCACTGCCACACCAGGGTCACCAGGCATGTACCCAACTAGGCTGGCCAGAACATCCTGGTAGGTGAAGGAGGAGCCCTGGACTAAAATCGTCCCATTCTCCAGAGGCTCAGAAGCAGTAAGCCTCTGGAGTAGATGACCTGAGGAAGGAAGTAAAGAAAAACAAAGAAACAATGGCAGAATATATATGGCACCAAAGTTTTGTCAGGTTTTGCCTACTAGTATAAGCCTGGGCAGAAAGTCAAGTACTTCAGAGTCTCACAGTGCTAACAACTTGGCATTTTATATATAAGCACAGGGTGCTGCCCTGTGGCCTCATCTACATATAAAGAAGATAAAGTTCCACCTTTCCTGGTTAAAAATCTCTTCAGGAGATACAAATGGATACGGTAATATAATGGCTTAGAAATCACATCTCCCTTCATGAATTCAGACTTACTTCATTATGTAAACCTTATTTTCCCTTTTGCAAAATGAAAGTAGCAGGGCTCACTCACTGTCTTTCTCTTAGGGCATCTGGAGTGAGAGATGGAAATATATTTTAAATTCCTTTTAAATTTAGAAAGACACTAAGCATCTTTAGATCGAGGTTGATTTTTTCTGTTTTCAAAGGTCATGTACTGCAATGGGACAGTTAAAGTGCTTCACTAAAGAGAGTGAAAGTGAAGGCGAAAACGGAACCGAGGCCACCGGTGGTGGGAAAGGGGCAGGGGGAGGAGGGACAAGGGAGAAACTGGTAAAGGGCCACAAAAATGTTTACACCGTGTAATGATAAAATTAAAAATAAATAAATAGAAAGAAAGTGAAAGTGAATGAAGGCGAGCTAAAAATGCAGTGACCAACAGCCTCTTCTCTTTACAGCAACAATTTCATCTTTAAAAGACAGTGAGCATCATGATGGACTGAGACACACCACAGGTTCCAGAGCTTCAGCTAATACCAGGGGGATGGCACTTGGAAAAGAAGTAGATAGAAAATCCCCACGGTGGTTTTTGCATCTGTTTTAAATCAGGAAAAGTGCTTTCTTTGCAAAAGGAAAAAGCTCATAAAGATGACAAGCACATCCCTACAAGGCCCAGGATTATCAAAAAATGACGCCTACTCTGAGAAGAGGATACATAAACTCTGAAACCCATTTTGCTTGCGGTTACATAGGAAAGCAAGAAAACAGCTGCAATTAAATTTCAGAGAAATCAATTACCTGGGATTCAGGCTTTTAAAGCAATTGGTGTTTGCTGTCACCCCAAAGAATATTAGCTAGCTGTGAACTTGATTACAACTGTGATGCAAAGAATGGACTATATACAGGAAAGGCAAAGAAATAATCAACTGAAATCTATGTACTTATTCAAATAATCCATTGGGCATCTCAATTAAAAAGCTTTCCATAGCAGTTTGTGCCCTACCGTGGTCAGGCTTTTTTGTCAATACAAAAATCAGCTCATTATCTGGGGTGTCCAGGTCTTGCAGGCTCAAGGAAGAATTGTTCATCACCACTCCTGCTCTTAGCTGCACTCTGAGAGGTTGCAAGGTCATCCTGGGAGGCTCATCGTTTTTCCTCTGATTAAAGGAAAATATTAGATCTCACACAGATATTGATTTAAGAAGAACAAAAATACACATTACTCTGAGAAAGTATCATTGTTGCAGCAACTTTCACTACCAAAATAACATTTAATATGTCAACATCTTTACTTCCCAGTCAAAATGGTTAGTTTGAAAAGAGAGCAAGTAACACAAACAAAATGTCTCCTTGAAAAGGAGCTAATGGGCTTTCTCCAAAAGTCTTCTCAGATATCTTCCATAGGCACAGTGACCGTATTTTGTAAACAAAAAAAATGAACATATGATTTGCCAAGTACAACTATATTTGGGGGATAAAAGGGCACAC
>NW_007727718.1:104683-168836 GCF_000696425.1 Galeopterus variegatus | reverse complement strand
AGAGAGCAAGTAACACAAACAAAATGTCTCCTTGAAAAGGAGCTAATGGGCTTTCTCCAAAAGTCTTCTCAGATATCTTCCATAGGCACAGTGACCGTATTTTGTAAACAAAAAAAATGAACATATGATTTGCCAAGTACAACTATATTTGGGGGATAAAAGGGCACACTATTTGAACTCAGAACTGTTTTAGAAAACCCCATGCATACCATTTAGAAGTATGCCATATTTGAAAGTGTGGGCTCCTAAAGCTGTCTCCCTGCTCCTGGGCCAGTCCCACCCACCCCCATGTCCCTCAAGAGTGCTGAGGGTTCCATACATTTTATTTTTCCAAGGCAGAGTGTATTCCATTCTGACATTTAACTTTTATATGTCTTTCTCCCTCTGGTGGTAGAGCTAGCCTGGTAATTGCTCAAAGGAGAATAAGTACATCATCAAGGAACACAATTATTTGATGTTACAATTAAATGAATAAATGCATTAAAAATATAAGAAAAGGCAAGCATGCACGTAGAACCACACACAATAACTTCAGAGGAAAATAGGCATACATTAGTTTTCATCTAAATATGGACTGGCAAGTCTTTTGTCTGACTCTCACAAACTGATTTCACATAGAATGAATAAATTTTACCCTGAAATTGAAATTCACATTCCCAACTCAGACTGTTTCCCAAATTCCAACCTTAATTTTACGTTTCCTGAAGGTTAAGGATATATTTTTAAATTGACCTTTAAAATTGAAGGTCAAATCCAACCGTCTTTGCTTTTGAGGTCATATAAAGAAAGCTAATTAATGGTGGGCCACTGTGGTCAAATGCTCAACTTTTCCAGCTTCCAAAATCTTTACCTCGATGGTGATATTGATGCTGTGAATTTCTGAACGACTGGTTCCATCACTCACATAAAAACTAAAAATATCATGGGTCGGCTCAATGCTTTCATGAACACTCTGAAAGTAGTAAATGTAGTTTTCCAGGACATCTTGAATGGGGAAGGATGCCTCTAGGTCACTGGTAGTTCCAGGGCCAAAACGATCACCTGCATCAACATCAAAAGAGGACTTTTACCTTGATCCATCAATTTCTGCTTAGTAGGCTGAATTAGAAGACAAAACAGCACTTTTCACAAGAGAGGAAAATATGCTTGAGAATAAAGCTGGGAGAGGGGAGAAGCACAGGGCCAGGAACTGGAAGAGCTGGAGTCAGATCCCTGTTACCACACTGACTATTTTCTCATCTATGAGTGGATATGTCTGCCCTGCTCTTTCCTCAGGGGATCAGATGAGATAATGTACATGAAAGCACTCAGAATGTTTTTACTTTACATAGCATAGAATCAGTGGTTGTTTTGTTAGGAATCTCTCATAACGTAAGTCTTGGGACAAATAACAATCCAATAGCAAAGGTTCTGCCTTAAGTTCCAGCCAGTTTCAAAACCACTTTGTCTGGCATATCCTGCAAGGGGAACCTTCTTTCTCTAGATAAGAAAAGGTTAACTGCATACTTCTCTCTCTCTCTCTCTCTCTCTCTCTCTCTCTCTCTCTCTCTCTCTCACACACACACACACACACACACACACACACACACACACACACACACACACACACACACGAAACATCTCCAGCATGTTTTCATTTGATTTCCCAGTTCCCTAAGGAAACATCTCCAGCATGTTTTCATTTGATTTCCCAGTTCNGTCTTGGGACAAATAACAATCCAATAGCAAAGGTTCTGCCTTAAGTTCCAGCCAGTTTCAAAACCACTTTGTCTGGCATATCCTGCAAGGGGAACCTTCTTTCTCTAGATAAGAAAAGGTTAACTGCATAAGTCTTGGGACAAATAACAATCCAATAGCAAAGGTTCTGCCTTAAGTTCCAGCCAGTTTCAATACCACTTTGTCTGGCATATCCTGCAAGGGGAACCTTCTTTCTCTAGATAAGAAAAGGTTAACTGCATACTTTACACACACACACACACACACACACACACACACACACACACACACGAAACATCTCCAGCATGTTTTCATTTGATTTCCCAGTTCCCTAAGGAAACATCTCCAGCATGTTTTCATTTGATTTCCCAGTTCCCACACACACACACACACACACACACACACACACACACACACACACACACACACATGAAACATCTCCAGCATGTTTTCATTTGATTTCCCAGTTCCCTAAGGAAACCTCTGCATGGGTCAGATCCCAGTTCCTGGGATAGAATACCAGGGCTATTGTGACGTTCAGGGAACAGAGCTCAGATACCATTCAGAAACTGGGATGCTCAGGTGCCATTCAGGCACTGAGATGCCCGGGTACCATTCAGAGCTCAGGTGCCATTCAGGCATTGAGGTGCCCGGGTACCATTCAGAGATCCACAGAAAGTGCTGGCTCCAGTTTACTCTTCTTCTCATCTCAACCCCAAACACTGTAAAAGGCCAAGGGGAAGAATAAGCAATGTCTAAATCATGGATGTCTTTGCCTTTGACTTGATTCTAATTTGAATCTAACTGCTTGATTTTAAATTGTTGCCACAATTTCCTTCTAGATAGAGAGAAAAATAAACCCTATGTCTTCAACATTCCCTGGATATATATCAACAAAGGAAACTGTAGCTAGCGGATCTGAAAGAAACAAGACTTTCCCCTTTCCTTCTCCATGATCCTTTGCAAGGATCCGGCC
This sequence comes from Galeopterus variegatus, assembly GCF_000696425.1. NCBI lineage: Eukaryota > Metazoa > Chordata > Mammalia > Dermoptera > Cynocephalidae > Galeopterus > Galeopterus variegatus. The sequence continues at coordinate 166,144 of NW_007727718.1, read as the reverse complement.
ATAAATTAAAAGGCCATTAGCCTCCTAAATTACAGACAGTGTCATGTTTGTTGACATCCCAACAGAAAGACTAGGAATGAAAAGGTTTTACTTATTTACAATTTGTTTGAAAGAAGAGCTCAAGACAAATATTTGTTCTTCAATAACATGGATGTTTCTTAAACTTTACCCCTCATATTTGATTCCTCTGGACACCAGAAGCATAGAGAGGTATAGAGCGGTCTAAGTGACCAGTGACCCAATAATCCCTAGGAATACGGCTCACAATTTCCAGAAAGAATTACTATAATTCCTTCAAATTTTTATTTTCTCCCTCCATTGATCAATAACAATATGGGAAATGTGGCTTCTTTATTTGGGTCAAAAATAGCCTAAGTAAAGTAAATGATGCCTAAAAATATACAGAAGTATAATAATGCCTTATTTTAGATCATTGGGAGAGCAAGCTATTCAATAAGTGAACCTGTCAGTGAAGCTTTAAGCACTGATAATCTTTCCAGTTTCTAAAATTGCATCTTCTGTATTTTGTTATAAATCGTTCCTATTAATGTGCTTCCCTGCCTTCTTAAACAATAGTGCTTGATGCACGCAGGCTATCATTACGAACATCTCCTGCTGCTCTGCGCTGGAACATACCAATGCCTCAGAGGTAATCAAGGTGGGTCCTATCCTGTTTGTGCTGGTCCTAAATGAATCCAGATTCCATACCTAACATTATAGTTATTCTGTTTCTTCCCTTCTTGTTGGTAAGAAGTAAAAGCTGCTTCTTCTAACAGTTTTTAAAAAGATGTTCTGATCAGTTGGCTTTTGAATCTCAGTAGCTAGTTTTATATACATAAAATAGACTCGGTTCTAAGCAGAGGCAGAGGGACCTCTCCTATGGAGCAAAGAGTGGGATACCTTTAGCTGATGTGCCTTGGGATAATTAGTTTGCTCCCCTGAATGCCTTTTCCTTACTTCCAGGTTTATATCAATGTTACTGTAGAGGGGCAGTTCTCAAAGTGTGGTTCTTGGACCAGCTGCAATGGTGTCACCTGTGAGCTAGTAGGAAATGCAAATTTGCAGGCTGCACCAACCTCCTAAAACAGAAGCCCTGGGGAAGCTGTGTTTTCACAAGGCTTCCAGGTGATTCTTATGCATATTAAAATTTGAGAACCACTTTTTAGAGAGGATAAAGCTTGCCAGAAATTTGATTTTGTAACCAGTGAGATGCTCCTCTACATGGAATATCTATGATCCCCCACGCGTTCCAGGTTAATGTAAAACCGTGTTAGGAAGGTTTAATAAGAGACCGCATGGAGAGAAAAGGTCGAGGGCAGACATCCGTTCATGATTTCCCACCTTTGCCATGCTCTTCCCTCTGTGAAAAATGCCATTTTCCCTCTGCCCATGGTGACTCCCACTAATCCTTCAGATTCCAACTCAAATGTCACTTCCTCAGATTTTTCTGCCTTCTCAGGTAAAAGTAATTGTTTGGCCTATGTATTCTCTCAGTGCTTTGTTCTTTTTCCTGTCCTGACACTTGTCATTTATTATAGTTTATCAGTCTTGATATCCATCTCCCACTCGAGGCAAGGTCTGTCTCTCATTTATCTTGACATCGATTGTATCTAGTACAAACATTTGTTGAAATGAACCTAATTCAGTAATCAACAAATCTGAAAGACCCAAGACTCTGTATAGGAAAACATGACCACTGCTAAATAAGTTTCCAGTAACCGGGCTCAAATCTCAGGCACCATACCGACCAGAGGCACCTGCAGTCAATGTCCTCTGGTGGGAGCTGCTAGCTGCATGCCAACTAGAGCCAAGCACTGGCGCTCAGGAATCTCATTGCAGAGGCAGCAGCACAGCAACCTGCAATGAGCTGTCTCAACTGCCAATCACAGCAGGTCTCAGGGGGACGGTGGACAGTACATGCCTTCTTGCCTCTCCTTCACTGTGACAACCACCAGTGGGTCCAGGGCAGAAGGTGGATTGGGAGGGATGTTGAAGAGAGTGTCACAGATAGACAAGCATGCATTTTAATTCATGTCAATTCCGTAGAAGGAGCTGAGACATAAGCTATGGTTCAGCTAAACTGCAGCTCCCTAACAATAAAAGGACAGGGATTTTTACTTCCTTGACACTCATTTCTGAGTGTAATCCACAAGCCGCTCCACCCCCATTGCTGGCATGTGAAATCCTCTTACCCTGCTTTTTTACCCATAGCATTTATTCACCCTCTTACATCTTACATAATTTTCTCGTTTATTAGGTTTTCTATTTGTCACCCCCCACCAGGATCTAAAGCAATCTTACCCTGCTTTTTTACCCATAGCATTTATTCACCCTCTTACATCTTACATAATTTTCTCATTTATTAGGTTTTCTATTTGTCACCCCCCACCAGGATCTAAGGCACCATAAAAGTAGGGGATTTTGTCTGTTTTTCTTACTGATCTATACCTAGTGCTTTAAAAAGTGCCTGGCACACAGAAAATACTAAGTAAAATTTTGTTGAATGAATGAAACAGTTCTACCTTCCATTTCTTTTAAACTGGTTCATTCCTCTTTAGTTCTCCATCTCTAGGTTTAATTGGGCACAAACACCTCCCTCTACCCTCCCATCTTTCCAGGTCCTGAACAATTCTAAAGCAAAGCTGGTACCTGTTCCTGTGTTTTCAATGCAGCCGTATTTGGGCAGAGCACTTAGTTTAATGATGGCATCTCCCTGGAGGTTGTCATAATCATCAGTGGCAAAGAAATGGTGAAATGAGAGGGGGGCTCTCCCTCCCTCGTCAACCTAAGGAAGAAAAGAATGTAGAGTTCTTGGGTGGTTGCACGTAACTGCAGTAAAAAAGAACCGAATATGGTGAAATGAGAGGGGGGCTCTCCCTCCCTCGTCAACCTAAGGAAGAAAAGAATGTAGAGCTCTTGGGTGGTTGCACGTAACTGCAGTAAAAAAGAACTGAACGGAAAAGTGCTGCCTGGGGTGACCTTCCAGCACCAATTCCACTTCTTTGAGGAGGCAGATCCTCTATAGACGAGATGAGGAATGTGCATGCTGCTGAAGCCAGACAATTTTTCAGTGCCTCTCAAAGCTACACTCAGACACGACTTCCATGCCTCCCTTCAAAGTTGCACTTCATTCAGTGATGGATCTGGTTATAAAGCAGCTCTGGCCCGTTCTAATCACCCACCTCGGTACAGCCACATGACACGATAGCTGCCTTCCTCCGCATCAACATTCAAAAGCCCACAGCTAGAGGATGATAGATCCAGCCCTCCCTTGAATACGGTGAGGGTGACTCTGTTCCATGGGCATTCCCATCCACAATAAAAGTCCCATTTATTCCCTCATATCATATATTTATAAGGGTGCAGGAAGAAAGGGCTTACCATATCTAAAAGTTAGTGCTTATCTTAATGTCAATGAGGAAAATAAATCAGTACAAGTAAAAGCAGTTGCTCAAACTAACTTTTTCCTTTAGGGCCCTGATTTTTTGCTAACTCTGCAACCTGAGCCTGCTGTTTTTTGCTAGCCTGCTGAAAATGGTCAAGCCATTTCACACTGAACAACTCTTGGCTAACTATAGGAAGATCTATAAATTACAAGGTGGAAGAGTGCCCTGACTCTGGGAATGTGGATGGTCCAAGTGGCTTCCCCAAGGTGTGGAAATGGAAAAATGGGAGGGATATCAGAACCATTTAGAAACAACACAGAGTTTCATGAATTTTCTGTTGTTCAACAAAACCAGAAAAACTCCTGAGCTTTTGGCATTACGGTATGTACACAGAGCAAAAAGAGAAAAGTGACTTAACTTTTATGGCATCCCTACCATACACTGGGTACTGTGCTAGGAGTTATCCCTGGATTTTATTAACCATCAGAGAAATCCTTTATGTCGTAAGAATAACAATATTTTAAAGATGAGGAAATTGAGGCTAAGCAGGATTAAGTACTTGGTCCAAGGTCACTCAGCTAATGGTCACTTGGCTAATCAGTAACGAAACTGGCACTTGAACATACGTCTGGGTAACTTCAATGATCAATATATTACATAGCCCTGCCCCCCTGCCCCGTTCCCAAGGAACCCTCAATATTGTTTACAGTGACAGGTATCAACATGATTTAATAGTGACTTGGGGGCACTGACCATGTTTTAGTTGCTGCCATTATTAAATTGTAAACTCCTCAAAGATATATTCTATTTCTAATTTTATTCCCAATACTAACATCTAGCATAATGTCTAGCACATAAATATTTGTTGTCTAACTAGATAATGTGGATGTAATGGCTTGATTTTCTGCATGTAATTATTTTCATACTTCTTGAAAAACTCATGACTAGAAACCATGCATATCTTAATACCATTGCCTGGATATCTTGAAGGAAGAACTTGGCAGCCAATTTAAGCAGAAATCCTTTACCACAGATTCTAGCTGTCTGTTTATTGATCTGAAAACTGTTTACCGTGATAAGGTCAGCAAAAGCAATGACTGGAGGTGGACTTTCTACAGGAGTGACCATGACAGTAAACATCTGATTGTCCAGATGGTTGTGGTCCATGTCAGAGACAGAGAAATGGAAGCTATCTGTAACTTGATGACCACCCGTCTCAAACACAGCTGAGTACCTGTAAAGGCCAAAAGAAGAATCAAAAGAATGAGCTATACTGACTAGCCAGGTAAGATGACTGCATCTTTGTTTAAAAGTGGAGCCTGAAGCAATATATTCCTTCAAGGGAGCTACAATCAGTTGCTTAAATATTTAAACACAAGTTTAAAAAATTCGATCAAATAACACAAACTGATTTTGTACCTAATTTTCTTGTTGTTGATGTCTTCCATCGTAAAATTGGAAACCTCTGAGAGTTCTTCCACCTCAGGTCCTGAGGTTCTTAGGAGAGTACCATACATGGGCAGAGAATTTAACAGAATCCAGATCTCTGAGTCGGGAGAAGAATCGTCCTAATCAGGCAAATATGAGACAGGACATGAATGTACATTCACAGTAAGAAATAGCTCCAGTAGTTAAAGATCTATGGGTGTTTACTTCTCTGCTACCTGGAAAAGTCTCTTTCCTTTTGACATAAAGCAACATCATTTTAAATTGCATGAAAATTCCATTATTTACTCCTCCTAAAATGCCTCTTTACTTCTCTGCTACCTGGAAAAGTCTCTTTCCTTTTGACATAAAGCAACATCATTTTAAACTGCATGAAAATTCCATTATTTACTCCTCCTAAAATGCCTCTTTGATAATGTATTCTTCCAGGAGTAGCTCAAGATAACCGTGGGGAAATGCACTTTAGGTGTGGGGCATAAAACAAAGAGATGTCCTATCATTACTCTAAGAGCCACACAAGGTTTTGTTTTTATTACAAGCATATAGTAAAGAAAAAAACATCATCAGCTGTAAGTCATCTATCTATAAACACAGATGTTGGCTTCCTCAAGAGTTCCTAAGGATGGCTTGCTTTTTAGAAACAGGTAAAATTCCACTAGAACATGTAATACAAAGATAAAATTTTGTGAAACAGAAAAAATAGAAGTTATTTAGCTTAGCCAATGACTCACTTTAAGTAATATTTAACATGATAAAATTTTAGATTAACAAAAGAATTTAGAAAGGATGGCTTGCTTTTTAGAAACAGGTAAAATTCCACTAGAACATGTAATACAAAGATAAAGTTTTGTGAAACATAAAAATTAGAAGTTATTTAGCTTAGCCAATGACTCACTTTAAGTAATATTTAACATGATAAAATTTTAGATTAACAAAAGAATTTAGGAAGTCTTATGGATCTCATTCCATCAGGACTGAATCTATGGATGCTCACTCCCCAAGATACCTAATCTTAACAAAGACCATTTCCCTTTCTCTCTGCATTGTTTATTGAGAAATAAAGCTGACTTTCTGTGTTTCTACACGGACAACAACTGAATGTCTTAATGAACAAATCCTTTCTCTTCAAGGATATTTTTAGAAATATCTAGGAGGCAGGCATCATCTTGGAAAATCTCTCTGAGTCATTGTCTTTTAGAGCAGTTGATTGTGAAAATGGGGGCACTCTACACTTTACCACAGCAACAATGAAAATAACAATGAAAATAAATGCTGTGTGGTCAATTGTACTCTCAAATGCAAATTTTCATGGCTGTGTTGTACAGTTGGTTGCAGTACAGACTGGGAATGCCCCCTGGTGGGCCAGGGTCAGCAGGTGTCAGTCCATTCTCATTTCTATTTCCAGCGGCCTTTTTAAGTTAGCAGATCAGAGCCTCAATGCAAGAGCACAGAATTTTTCATATTTCTTCACATTGCTTGACCCTAAGAAGAAAGGGAACTAAAATTCATCAAAGCTGCAAAAATAGAGAAAATTTCACCTAAATTTATACTCTAATTTTAAAGTTCCACTATTTCTCTACATGAGTTATCACAATATGTAGGCTTCCAAAATATTATTTCCTAATATTACTGAATTCCTTCTGAGAGAGAATTATAAAAAGACAGCAGAGAGTTTTAAGGTATTGTCTTCTGAGATGGTGATAAACTGCAGGGACAGAGCTCCTGGCTCTTCATTAGAATGAATAGCTTCTAACGTTGGCAAATTTGGCAAAGAAATGCTTCTTTCATGTCAGGCATATCTTATTACATTTCAAATCTCAAGTGACTACTGTTTGAAAAAGTGGGAAATAGGATAGACTTTTTTTCCCCTGAAAATACCCTGTCAAATTTAAAGAAAATCACTATTTTAGGATATCCAAGACATTGTGGGTACACAAAAATGCATAAGTATATAGATGTTGATCTCATGTAACTTTCCTTTTTCAAGACCTTGTTATCCCTTTTGTATTCACATCTTCATTTTCTTTTTATTATTTATACATCCATGAACTCACCATTCAATAGGAGGACCAGAACTGTGGGAATAACTAACATTCACCTACAAACTCCTACTTCATCCTGTCCTGGCCCTTCTATCACTTTTAATTTTGCTTCTTTCTTCCTTGAATTTCTTATTGCAGTTTAATATGTTACTGCACAGTATATTTTTAGTTTTATTTTTTAAACTTATAAAAGTGGAGTTAGCTCTACTCCGTGGGATTTATTTTTCTTTTTATTTAATAGCAGACTGCTAATATCCATCTATATTGTTATGTCCAACTATAATTCATCTATTTCGAGGCTCTCTAATATTCTATCAAGTGGGAATAGCACAAATGATCTGTTATCCTGTTGATGGGCATTTGTTTCAACATTTTTGCTGTTACAAATAGTACTGCTATAAACATACCTGCACCTGTCCTTTGGTGTGTATGTGAAAGTTTCTCTTGGGTAAGAATCTAGGAGTGGAATGGTTAGGGTATATGAATACTTATCCTCACAAGACAATGCTAAATTCTCTCCCAAAAGGGTCGATCCAGTTTATACTCCAAACAGCAAAGAACCTCCTATAGATTCATTTCCTCTCCAATACTTGATACAATATAGTATATGGCCTTAATCTGCTTTCCCTGATCACTAATAAAGGTGACTATCTCTTCATATGTTTACTGAACATATGGGTTCCTCTTCTGTGAAATTCCTAGTCATATCTCTTGCTCATTTTATCTATTGGATTATTGTTTTCTTCATAATCTGCAGGAGTTCTTTATATTTTCTTTGTTAATTTGCAAATATCTTTTTCTAATTTGTAACTTTGGTTGTTTTCTGTCTTTATGGTGCATTTCGATGAATTTAAATTTAATATTAATATAGTCAAATTTATCAATTTTTCCTTTCATAGTTAGCACTTCTTGTTTCTAGTTTAAGAAAATCTTCCCTTCCCCATGATAATAAAAATATTCATCTATATCCTACAAAGAACTGTAAAACTTTACTTATGACATTTAAGTACTTGATGTGTCTGGAGTTCATATCTGTGTAGGGTCTGAGGTAGCGGTACAAATTCCTTTTTCTGCCATATGAATAATCATTTTGTACAGGTCCAGGTTATAAGTAGTTCCTCCTGTTTCCTCTGGTCTGGCTTGCTATCTCTGCTTTATATTAGAGTTTCACATGTTGGTCTGTTTCCGGACTCTCTAATATATTACTGTGTAACACTGTTTTAAATACTGTAGATTTATAATAAATCCTGATATCTGGTAGGGCAAGTTCCCCCACCCTCCTACCATTTTTTTCAGAATTGTGGCCCTTTGTTCTTATATATTTTAGAATCAGCTTATCCATTGGGCTTTTGATTGAAACTGAATTAAATTGGAAGATCACTTTGTGGGAAAATTGATATCTTTTCAACATTAAATGTTCCTGTTAATGCATATAGCATATTTATTTAGTGCTTTTTAAGAGCTATAATTTTTCCTGTAGAAGTACTGCCTGATTTTTGTTAGATTTGGTCCAAGGGGTATAATTTTTTTTAATGTTATTTTAAATGGTATTATCATTTAAGTTACACTTACTGGCTATTTTTTTACTTCTATATAGCAATGCTATTGCTGTTCACTGATCTTATATCTGGCCTCCTGGTAAGTTCTCTTTTTATTTCTAATATCGTACTTTGTCAAGAGATTCTTTGGCTTTTCTTTATAGTCAGTCATAGCATCAATCTGCTCTTGAAATTACATTTGTTACATTTATTCTCATATATATTTGGTATCTATTCCTAGATACATGTTGTGCAATGTTATTATAAATGGTATCATATTTTGAATTATTTTATTTTTGGTCAGTTCATGGCAATGATAAATTAGCTTTTAAAGATTAATCTTATATCATCCTCCCCATATTACAGATGAGGAAATCGAGGCCTAGAGCATTTGAATAACTTGCCAGTGTTCACTATACTAGTAAGTGGTGAGCTTGGATTAAAACCCATTCATTCTAACTCCAGAACACGTACTACTTCTCCCCTACTTGTTTACTTTCAATACATAGTAAACTGTGTATGTAAACCTACCTTTAAGCAAATCACACAGAATCCCATTTTTGCCTTTTGTCTGTTCCAACATCATATCACTCTTCCAGTTAATGATATTCTAACTAAGAACAGACTCTCTTGTTCCTCTCCCTTTACACTCTGCCCCACTTATGACTAGAATTTCAGATGGCTTTTCCAAACTTCTGTATGTTTGCTGAAAACTTACCAACTGTCCATATATCTGGAAAAATCTTTCTATGACACTCAGTACAAAGTTCTTCTACAACTCTTAAAGAAAGTTAGTATATAACCTAGTTACATCTTTAAAATGTATGCTATGCTTTTAGCAGGCTAGAGTAGTTCTTCTGAAGTCTTTCTGCTCTGGTGGGTAAGTTCACATTCAATTTCTGAAAATACATGTTCAGTTGCCAGTGGGTTTGCATTTTGATATGCAGCTTATAATATGTGGTTAATGGGCAGGAACTGCTTCTGGAGTGACATTTTGGTCTGTCAAACATTTTTCAAGCCTTGGTAGTCTATTGATTAAATCTGAATTCATATGTTTTTATGAGTTCATGAGTTTCATAAGATTTAAAAGACCATAACCTGTGCTAAAAATCACCTGTCAATTAAAAACAAACAAACAAACCAAAAAAAAAAAACCAAACCAAAGCTGTTCTGAAACTATAATAGACCCAGGAGAAGAATCAGAATGGAATGAAGTTTCCCATAATTTAAGAAAAGACAATTTAAGGGGAAAATTTGTGCAAAAGCAATTGTTCCTAGGCCAATGCTTTGTCTAACATGCTATTATTTAGGACTAGATTTTACATTGGGATTCTTCAGCCCAGAAAAGGATAACTTAAAACTATATAGTATTTTTTTTTAAGGGCCAGGCCATTGGTTGAAATTCCCAAATTAGAAAAGCAAAAATTCAATACTAAGAATGATTACCATTCAGACCATCATTCTTCCTTTCAAGGCATGGTAAAAACTACTCATTATTATTGTGTTTACAGAGAGAGTACATATCTGTTTACAACATATGTAAGTGCAAAAAAATATTAATTATACTTATTATCCTTTGCTGTGGAGGAAGAATCAAAGAAAGAAGATGAGTTTAATTACCCAGATCACTCATCTAGTTAGGGCCAGACAGGGAAAAAAACCCAGAGTCTTTGATTCTCTCTTTGGTCCCCTACACATTGCTCTGGTGGGTCATGAGATAGAGGGTGAGTCAGTGGTCTTGCCCAGGAAATGTGGCAGAGGGCACTGCCAACAGGGTGTGCCTATATGCTATTCAGACTGGACCTGAGACCAAAGCTGACGAAATGTGGGCTTTTGCTCAGGAGGCCATGAAACGCTATTACCTATTAGTCACTGACCAGGTAAGTGCTAACGTTTCCTTTTCCTAAAATTCTCATTCAAAATGTGATGGATGGGGCCGGCCTGGTGGCACACTCAGTAGAGTGCGGCGCTTGGGAGTGTGGCGGCGCTCCCGCTGAGGGTTCAGATCCCGTATAGAGACCAGTCCCCGCTCATTGGCTGAGCGCGGTGTGGGCACGGCACCGAGGGTTGTGATCCTGTTGCCGGTCGTGGTACGGGCGTGACACTGAGGGTTGCAATCCCGTTACCGGTCACGAAAAAAGACAAAAAGGAAAAAAAAATGTGATGGATGGAGCTTAACCAATCTGACATTGGCACTGTTTCCTGTTGACAACCACCCGACCCTACCCATACTCATTGCTTTCATCAAAGTTTTGCTCATTCACTCTTCTGCTCATGAGATACTGGGAGAAGCCAGCATAGAGAGTATGACTACTCCTAACAGCAGAACTGTAGGAAAGTCGAGAGAAAAGCATTCTTTACGTGGCCATATACCTGCTGCCCCAAATATTCAGCCATGGCATTGCTTTCTAGTCCGCCCAGTCAGAAGGCAAATATAAGAACTTACCACGTAAGCAAGGTGTGACCGAGTGATTATGGCTGTGCTTCCACTAGCAACGGTTACACTCATTGAGGAACCAGCAGCCAGCCGAGGCCCCTGGTCCTCTGACAGGGACACCTCCACTCTGACTTCCAATGTTGTTGCTGTGATGCCATCTGTGGCTGAGATTTCCATGCTGTCTTCCCGGGCAGAGGAGCCATCGTGTATATACCGAAGAGCATTTTTCTCAATGTCGTCATAGGTGAAAGTGTCAGCTTCCAAGAATAAAACAAATTGCAAAACCAGTGATTCTGGAAATGATGCTTTTTATTTATGTAACACCTTTGTTCTTAAGATTTCAAAGTAGGTGTAAAATCATAAACTTGGGAGTTATTAGCTAATTAATCCAACCACCCACCCACTGTAGAATTCCCTTTACGCCACCCTTGAAAAGGGGTGATTTAGCCTGTTCTCAACATTTCTCAGGGTGAGAGGTGCATTGTTTTACAAGGTAGCTAGTTCTATTGGAGATAGCTTTAATTACTCATAATTCTTTTCTTTTAAAGTTCTCAATCCTGTTGAACTAAAATATGTCTCTATAAAATTCGTTCGTCATTCCTAATTCTAAAAAAATAAAAATAAGCCTCTATTCGTTAAGACAGCCCTTCTGGAATCTAATCCGGATACTGAAATTTTTTGAAAAACTTAATGAAATAAATTAAATTGCGTTTGATGAACCTTCATGAAGTCTTTATTTTAATTGGGGCCATAAGGGTTTTTTTTTTTTTCTTTTTGTCTTTTTTCGTGTCCGGCAATGGATCGCAACCCTCAGTGTTGCGCCTGGACCGGACCGGGACCGGCAACGGGATCACAACCCTCGGCGCTGCACCCGTACCTCGCTCAGCCAGTGAGCGGGAACCGGTCTGCATGTGGGATCCGAACCCTCGGCAGGAGCGCCACCACACTCCCAAGCGGCGCACTGTAGCAGTGCGCCACTGGGCCAGCCTGAAGGGTTTTTTAAATTAAAAATTGAAAAATATACTTGAAGTTAGAAACTCAAACTATGTAGTCTAGAGTACTTATACATGATAGATTACAAGACGTTGTGTGGAAAAATTTTCGAGTTCACATAAATTTGGAAAACATGGGATTAAATAATATTTAAAATTTAAGTTTACTAAACTGAAGGATTTATTAGGATTTTAAAATATTTAATATACAAATGTTAAAGCTTCTCAAACTTGGTTAGTCATGAAACTCTTTATGAGAAATGCTTCTTAGTGCCATGGGCCCTAATGATCCCAAAGGACATAGCTGAGGAATTGGTTTTCTTCTATGTAATATTCAACCCTATTTTCCGATAGATTATTGGCTCTAATAATTAGTGTTATATAATGGGATTAAAGATTTTTCTCATTCTTTGCATTCATCTTCTAAGTCTTCTTTTCCAACATTGTGTTACTGTGTCTTACTGATGCTAGCAGTATTATGCCTAAAAAAAAAAAAGGTAATAAAACCAACTTTCTACAAACATCTTTAGATCTTATATATTAGACACAAATAGAGGTTAAATGTAATGCTAAAGGAACTGGGCAACGACTGCTATGCTCCTAAAGTAGTTCCCTTGGAATGCTACAAATCTATTCTAACGACCCTTATTTTGTTCAGTAAAGTTTTAAAAGTCTACCCTTATGACTCTCAAGTGCCTATTGGTTGCTCTTACAAAATTCCATCCGCCTTCAAGGGTGAAGATTTTCCCACCAGGGATATTCAGAAGAATGCATTACTATGTCTCTAAAAGGAACCATATTAAGGTTTTGAGAAAGTACAAATTGTTAGAACAAGATAAGCATCCTGAGGTGACTAATATGAAAGGGATAATATTCACTTTGATATATAAAGGGCTGACTACTAAAAAATTAGATTTAGTTGTCTTCTTTGTGCTTTCTTGCTCTTTCTAAAGAGTTGGTGTGTGTGTATATATATATATATATATTTTATAATCAGAGAAAGCACAATAAATATTATTTTGAAAAGCTGATCATATTACCACAGTGTCACATTGCAAAGACATACTTCAGAAATGTGTTCCATTTTTTTTATGGATGAAGATAAGTGCAGTTAACACTATCAGAATCACAGTGCTAAAACTATTGTGATAATTCACTTACCAAATTAAGACAAACACATCCCCATAAACAAACTATAGGAAAGTGGCAGCTCACACCTCATATGGTGGTGTTTTAAATGCATTTACTCCAACTTTCAGAAATCAACCCATTTCACCTATAATTTGAGGAAAAGCTTCACAGTTTTGGAGGTGGGGAGTGGGAGCGTGCAGAAGAAGCAGTCTCAAGCATCTAGGGCATTAAACGAAACACAAAGGAAGTATCTCCTCAGGACTTGTCCCACTAAGACACTTTATTCTTGTCTGAGACACATAAAACTGACTGTAGAGCAAAAACTCCCCCAAGCAGGTCAGTGACAATGTGTGCAGCTACCTGCGGCCATGGGCCTTTGGGACTCCGCCGCATACTTAAGGAGCACACCATGCTGTGGAGGCTTCCGAAGCTCAAAGGCGAGGTCTTTAGGTGCCATCTCAGCATCTCTTACTACCAACCGAAGTCCTGCAGAAGGAGAATTAAGCATGTTGAGAGAGAATGGGCACTTAAAAAACTGTACACTCTTTCAATTAGATAGGAGAAATAAGTTCTGACGTTGTATTGCACGGTAGGGTGACTACAGTTAACAGTTATGATCTGCGTATTACAAAACAGCTACAGCAGAGGCTTTTGAATATTTTTGCCATAAAGAAATGATAAATGCATGAGGAGACTGACACGTTACCCTGATTGTACCCCATCAGATTGTACCCCATAAGTATACATAATTACAATGTGTTAATTAAACAAACAAACACTGTACATTCTGTATACATGGAAGCCACAGGCCAGTCTGGAAGCCAGATTGTGTGTAACCTGATAGTTAGCAGAGTGCTGTTTAATTCCAATCAGGCACAAAAAGTGAAATCTGATGATATAGTCAATTCCCAAACTGCAAGTAGATTCTTCCAAAAGTTCACTCACATATAGATAGTTCTGAATTCAGAACATCTTTTCTCTTCCATACAAATGAGAGCACGGCATTGAGGAAGTCCACAAGTAGGTTGTAAGTCCTGACCGGCTGGGGTAGATTTTCTTTCCGAAAATATTCCCATAAACCATTTTTGCTTTTCATTGTTTCTTCCCTTTTTATTTTTCTAAGTAGGTTGTAAGTCCTGACCGGCTGGGGTAGATTTTCTTTCCGAAAATATTCCCATAAACTATTTTTGCTTTTCATTGTTTCTTCCCTTTTTATTTTTCTGAGTCTACAGAAGAGCTAAGTATAATGATGCCTGCTATGGCCATCTTGAAAGTGACAAGGAGTAGGGTAAAAATGACAGTTGTCTTTGTGCATATGACTTGTTTATAAGTTATCCACTGCTCGCTAATAAAATGTTCTTGGTAAAAGAATAAACTTCTAAAAAGTAAGTATACTAATAAGTAAATAAAATCATGCACAAAATAACCAGGCTGACTCTAACTCTTCACGACTGCTGAAGATTACTGTAACCTGTTATTTCTTCTGCTCCTTTTCACTTTCTAAATAGAAAACAAGAGCAGTCACTGAAACCAGCTCCCCTCTATTCTCCTCTGTGCTCTCTGTTACCTCATGTTACTTTGTATTTTAGTGACGGTAACAAATCAAACTCCAGGAGGCTGGAAAATAAATTTTGTGCTGTATTCCATCACTGAGTGTTGGCCTCTGAAGGGTTTATGTCCTTCTCTCTGCGCTGCTTAGATTTGCATGGACATGGGCAGAAGGAAAGATGTGGGTGAAAAGGCACACAGCTTCTGGAAGAGGAGGTCACTGTTTCTGGCAACTATCAGGAGGCTTGAAGAGGAACTGCTGCTGAAATATGGTCCCATTTCCAAAGCCATGCTTCTTCCTGGCTCCCAGTTCTTACCTACAGAAGTGCTGCCTCCTGGACTGACCTCAAGGAGAGGAGCTGTGACCTGGAACAGTGGCAGCTGCCGACCAACGGGAAGTAAGTGGATGGTGAGGACCATCTCCGGACTCGTGTGCTTTCCATCGGAAACTAGAAAGAGGGAATACACATGCACATTTACACACACAAATCCATCTGTAGTCTGGTAATCTTCTGGCTGTTTCCACAAATATGTACTCGGAAGCTTTTTTAGATTACCTCAACACTTTAAGGAGATGCTTACAAATGGAAAAAGTAAGCAAGCAAAATATTGTGAAGTGTTCTAACAAAGCTTTTTCTACAAATAAGGAAAAGGATAAAGGACCATAATAAGAAAATCATTCTAAAAGGCTACTTTCAGAACAAG
Organism: Galeopterus variegatus; assembly: GCF_000696425.1. Lineage (NCBI taxonomy): Eukaryota > Metazoa > Chordata > Mammalia > Dermoptera > Cynocephalidae > Galeopterus > Galeopterus variegatus. Next base: position 150,919 of record NW_007727718.1, on the reverse strand, counting down.
ATGATTTTAATAAATTTTAGTGGAGAGTAATATAAAATATGCACTCTTAGATGATGTCAGTAAAGACTTTTATTCATGGAAATACTTTTTGATTCAATTTATTCCCCTAATGTTCCAGAAAAATATTTTCTTTCATAAACTCTCTTTTAGAAATGACTTGTCTATGTCTCATTAGAAAAGAACTTCTTAAAAGGACAGAAGATACCAATACAAATGTCTCTAATGGCATTTGCTTGGATGTAAGCAGATCCATTTTTACCTGGTCATTATGCACAATGCCATAAATAGAAGACTCCTTTGTGAGCAAAACAGTGACCTTAAGATTTTATTTCCGTGGGTTATCTGACATCCAGGTGAACACCGATCTTCTGAGGGAATGAGGGCAGAGTTGCCCGACTCTTGGCTCTTCCACTTTCCCCTATGTTAACAAACTCTCCCTTCCCTTAAAGCCAGGTTTGGAGGGATGTCTGCACCAGCTCATAAATGTTTATCCACAGTGGCTATTGAGAACACTGGACTGTTAATTATTTTAAATGTGTGATAAGCTCACACCTGGGTAGGTTATGAGAAACTGATTTCCTTCCTTACTCTCTTCTGGATTTAGTAATCAGTCAGTGAGAATCTGAGCTCTTCTTAAGCAAAGTAAAGCATTGCTTATTGACTCTTAGTAATGATTCCACTAAGGGTTTAGATTTGTCTTTTCCTTGAAAGAGATCTGAAAGATATGGCTAGATATTATAAGGTACGCTCCTTGTTCTAGAGAAGTCCAGAAACAGCCCTACTGGAGAAGAGAAGACATTATCCACATGAGAATGAAGTTTTCAAGGCTCTGGTCATTCAGTCAAGTGTCAAAATTATTGCCACTGCTTCTTTGTTTTTTGTTTGTTTGTTTTTTGTTTTTCCCTTAACATAATGTCCTATAGGTTTATCCCTGTTGTTAAAAATGACAGGATTTCCTTATTTAAAAATATTTTATTTATTGAAGCATAATTGACTGTACATACCTGTGGGGTACAGAGTTGAATATCAATACCTGTGTGCAATATGTGATGGTCAAATCAAGATAGCTAGTAGATTCAACATTATATAATGTCATCCTTTTTTTGGTAACTTGTTTATGTATTATTTTCTCTGTATTATCAAAGATGGGACAGATGGTTCTTAATTTTGGGGGATTTGGGGATAAACATATAAACTTTTCCATAACTTTCAGTGGATTCAGGATTCTCTGAGGTCCCTGAAATCTAAGTTAAGTAAAAATAAATAGCTGCAAAATAGAATTTTACTTTCTTATATTTGACATTAGTTTTATTTTTGGGGGGATTTGGGGATAAACATATAAACTTTTCCATAACTTTCAGTGGATTCAGGATTCTCTGAGGTCCCTGAAATCTAAGTTAAATAAAAATAAATAGCTGCAAAATAGAATTTTACTTTCTTATATTTGACATTAGTTTTATTTTTAAGTGGGAAGAAACTAAGGGAGCCTTTAACAGAGAAGGAAAGGAAAGGCCCTAAAACTTCAGTCATATCACGCAGCTGTTCAGTGTGACCAAGTCATATCCTTGCCTTTGGAAGTGGAAGAAAGCTATTTTCTAGCACATGTTACATAACTGGAAAATATATCACTGGGGCACAGGGTTTTGCAAGCAAAAGCAAGAACTTACAGTCAAAATGTTAGCAATTACGTGTCTAGCTCTCTAAGCAGCGTTTCTGATTTCTGTGGAACAGTCACACTGCCCTTGGGTTCAGTGGTGCCCCCTGCAGGCACCATCTGCCTCATGTGAGTTCCTCGCTAGGAACTGCCCTGCAGTTGCTGCTGGTCAGGTCAGGAACATTCGCTTTCCTTCTCATCTTAGCCGATTAACCAGAATGAGCTACTGTCCCTCATTCTATGGATTAATGTCAGGGCTTGGGCTTGTTTGCTGCCTCAGTTCATTCTTTGTCCAAGTTAAAATTCTCTCTCACAAAACTGTCCTAAAGTAGATGGCTTACCTCCTACTAGATTCCAAAAGTTTTTCTCTCTTGTAAAAAAACAGGAACCTCAGGCAGAAACAAGATGATTTAAGGTCAGCCCAAGGTCTATTCCCTATATTCTGTTTAACAGGTTCAAGAACCATTTAACTTAAGGTCCTAGAGAAGTTAATTGTGAATGCTTCACCTACTCAAGCTCTCAGTCAGAGTTGTGGCTTGGAAAACAAACTGGCATGCTACTATGACACTTGTTTTTCAAGATCAACACATATACACACCTCACTAAACTATCCCAGACTTGGAGCCAGAAACTTGTATAAAAATTCTGGTTCTACTGTTTAACCAGCAGTGGACACCTGGGCAGATTATTTATTCATAATGACCTTCAGCATCCTCAGCTGAAGTCAGCTTTAAAGTACTGGAAATAGCTATCTTTACAAGATTGTTATAAGAATTAAATAAGGCAATTTATTATTGTAAATGGTTTTATAAAATGTAAAAATCTGTTATAAGTTATTACGGATTCTATGAATCACCCAGGTAAGGTCTGTCACTAGAAATGAGCTGGTTCATATCAACAGTGACATACACTGAAATTTCCTGATGATTCAAGTCTGACTTTTTAACCTTCAAAGAAGAAAGGAAGGGCTGGGAGTTTGAGAGAGGTGACTTTCTCTCCCACCAAGATTTTTCCCTTCATGATACGTAACAGGACATACGGATGGTTGATTCTGATGTAATAGTCAATCCCATCTAAGCAGCTATTTAGGTATGAAACTTATGGTCAACCATCCTCACTCTAGACATAAACAAGAAAGAAGATTGTCTCTATGTTGCCCCAGCCTAGTCTGACGCTGCTTTTGCTGATGGGCACTCAGCTTCTATTGCACTGTGAACTAAAACTGGGATGCTGAGCTCTTCTACACACAGGTTTCTCAACTCACTCTCCTAAGACTTACCCCTCCAGTAGCAGGGCATTTAATTAATGACTTTTTTCAAGACTATATACAACCACTATTCATTAGCTGAGTATAATATAGAAATGATTATGTACCAATCATTGTTCTGGGAGATCTACATATATATCATTATCACTGTTTTTATTATTGTTACAATTATCCCCATTTATGGATGAGGCATTCAGGCCCGGAGAGGTTAAGAAACTTTCCCAGAGCAAGCTGAACCCCAGGCCATCTGGATCCAGAGTCTAAGATCTTAACCAATATTATCTCATTTTAACAGGTATTATGACAAGTTGAAATGGGGCTTAAACATTAATCTTTAGCATTCTTGGTGGGTTATTTTTTCTATGAAGATAAAGTTAAGCTATTACTATTTGAATACTTTATAAGAATCTTGTTTTAGAAGAAATTACAAAACCTTTAAGTAGTTCTTAGGAAACAGCTAAAAGTGACAAAGAAGGGAGAAAAAGGAAGGACTAATATGGAAAGGAAAAACTCTATTTTCCAATAAAATTGATATTAAAGTCTTCACCTGTGAAGTGGAATTTCACCGATTCTGGGAGACCTGAAAGAGTAAGACAGAAATCAGTATAATAAGAATTTTAAGATCAGAGATAGATGGGGAAGGTATGAAATATGGGACAGAGGTTAGGGAAGTAAAGCATGTTTTAATGTAAATTATTCTGGCTTAAGAAAAGATCACCAGGTTGTCTGATAATACTATGTTGAATTTGATGGTACCAGCACTAATTTTAAGTAGCAAAAAGAATCACATAGTAGAATAATTTTATATCACAGCAGTTAGAGTGATTTATAATACATTCATTCAGATCCTATTTTATCAGTACGTAAAATCCTACAAATTGGTTAACATGGCAATGTCGTATATCACTGACAGGGCTCTCAGGTGGGTCAATTCCAGTGTAGAATTAAGTGATGCTGGGACATTGATTTACACACTGTAACTATGTGAGAGATTTATGTCATGGCATTTATCCCACAGATTATACAGGACAGGACTCTGCTCTCTCTAAAGAGGCTCTGGGAAGTCAGGCAAATATCACGGATGTGGAAATTACTTCAACCATGGCTGACACGTTTTCTTTCCCCCTAATCCCAAGATATCCTGAGTTTCTTGTAAAGTAGGTCTTGTAAAGTAGGGGTTAGAGAACCATGAACATTTTCATGGACGATTAGTTACCCAGTTACTGAACACTGGGAATACTCCTTAGAGAAGAAGGTCTATACCCACCTGTAGAGATTTTCAATCTAATTGAGGAGTTAGCCATTTTCTGGATGATTGAACTTATATTAAATAATGGCAGATACCACTTTAAATGTTTACCATAATCAAAAACATAATTCTAAAATTATTTAGTCCATGCTCAACTCACCATAAGAAATCGCCAGCTGTTCTGTATGAATAAAGCTACTATATAAAAATATTACCCTATATTCCTCATGTTATATGGTACATACACCTTAAAGATTATGAAGAAACAGGCTCAAGATTTTTAGAATCATTCCAAGACATAGAAATATTTAGAGATAGGGACTCAAAACTCCTGCTTTCTGGTCAGCAGTTTTGGTTACCGGATCAAGGGAAGAGATCAGGGCAGCAAGGATAAAGACTCTCCTGGCTTAGTGGAAGGGCAGTCATTGGCTTTAATGAGAAACTATTATTCTTCTATTCATTTTTCTCTTCCTTTAAAAAGGAGTTTCCTGTCAAATCCTGATTTTCATCCCCAAAGGTTGCCCACATTCTCCACCCCTCCATAAATGCTTCCTTGAGGTCCTACGGGACCCTCCTCACGGGATCCCCGCATGCCTATCCACTCTGGCCTCCTCCTCAAGTCCTTCCACATCACTGCAGTCACAGTTCCCTTATATCTTAAAACCTCCACTGGCTTCCTCTTGTTCTTGGGATAAAGACCCAAAACCTTACATGCTTCCAGGGCCTGTCTCTCCCACTGGCTCATCCCTGCTCAGCTTGGCCCTCCATATTCCATACTGGCTTTTCTTTTAATCCCCACATGCCACATTCTCTCCTTTCCTGTGGCCTCTGCACATGGGATTCTTGCCCTTCTTTTAGGAATGCTCGCCCTGCCATCCTGACATGCACACTTAGCCTGGTGAGCTTCTGCCCATCCCTCCACTGCCAGTTCCTCTTTGGGGCAGCCTCCACAGAGCCCACAGCCTAGGTCAGTCTTGTCATGTTTAATCCACTGAACGTTCTTCTTCCTTCTCAGAGCTCTTACTTCAATCTGCAATTAAGCGTTCATTACTGGGACTATCTATCAAATTCTAGGGATAGGTCACTATCCCTAGATCCCAAAACTCACCAAGGGCAGGATCCATGCCTCTCTTTGCTCACCATTATAGTCTCAAGGCCTCGCTCAGTGACCGGTCCACAGGAGGCACAAAATATGGATTTATTGAAAGTACACCTGCATGTATGAGTGAATGGAAGTTTTAAAGAAAGATGAACCTGAACCCATGCTATGTGTTGGCTACCAGGTTTCAAGCTATTTAGAATAACGATAAAGCAGTGTCACCAAACGTCCAGAAGGACTGTGGGAAGAGTTAGGACGAGCCTGCCTTGAAGATCCATAGGAAGGAGTTTGGGTGCCTCGCAGCAGAGAAGAGATCATTACCAGCAAAGGAGAAGGCCACGAGCTCCTGGAGATGGGGGGCTGCAGGAGGAGGACGGTACATGATGTTGCCCTGGTTAATATCTTCCTGAGTGAAATACCGGACAGGAGTGTGTGGCTGGTGCCTGTGCTCGATGATACCTGGGGAGGAAGAGACTTGGCATGAGCGTCAACAGCAATTCTCTTGTCAGACTGATCTAACAGAGCCACAACACCTGCCCTTCTCACTAGTGGGGGTCTTCCAGCGTCAGGAACCACTGCTCTCTGGTTGCTCTTGGTGTACTGTTTTCTAGTTATTCAAGAAGAGGGCGAATCTGAAACTCAAATAGAGTCTTGGCTAGGTCAAGTTCTCTGAGAAAACGGTACAGACCGGTCTCCTGATGAGGTTGGAAAAAGGTTTTTCTCAATCTACCTTCTTTCTTCAGAAACTCCTTAGTCTCTGAGATGATCTTTGGCAACAGTAATAAGGATCTTAATTATTCTAAGAACTGGATTTGCAATTATTACTGTGCTTGTAATAAATGTATCAGAGGCTGCAGATCTGCCTGTTTCTAAATTTTGTAGGTACAGAACTAATGCTGTGATCATCTTTCATGTCCTCTTCACTCTTTAAGAGGAGGGCACATGTGAGGCTTGGTATTGAACTAATTCCCCTTTTGCTGGGCTGAGAGACTGACAGACATTCTCCAGAAGACGGCAGGCTGCTAGGCTGAAAGAACTCCATCTCTGCCCTGGCAATATAGGGAGAAACTCTAGCTAAAATTTAGCAGATTTAAAAAAGGGAAGGATAATTTTAGACTTTTAATTTACTTGGACTTTACCAAAGGGTAATGGAATTCAATTTTTAAACTTTTATTTCTCCTTGGGAATTTGATTGGTGGTGGTTGGTCTTGGGAGAACAGTCTCAGAGACAGGACTTACTAGAAGCTGGTCTCCTTTCTCTGAGAAACAGCCACACCTCTGTTTGGCATAGGCTTACTAGTTAAACCCGAAGTTAAGAGATCTAAAGGCTGCAGACTGATGGAAGGGGCCACCTCTCTTCTCACTGTGGTTCCACATTTCCCGTGGGAGGAGGGGTGACTTATCCAATTAGGAAAGGAACTGAAAATGTGTGGCTCAGCCCCCTTTGGGCTCTCTGGCAGACTTCCTTGTCCTTAGCACATGCTTGTTCTGTTCTGCTCACCTGTCATAACCTCACTAGGGCAGGTTCTGTCCACACAGACAATGCCTGTGTGTGTCTAGTTCTGCCAGTGCATGGGAGGAGGGAGCTCGATCCAGTGACACCACGTTCTCCAGTACAACTGTTAGTCCCCAAGCTGACATGTTCATTTCCATCTGTCTGATCATGGGGTCTCTCTCTCTCTCTCAGTTCTAAACCAGAGGACAGGAGCAAGGGGTATGAATGCTATTCCTTAAGACCTCAACACATATCTCTGTGTATACAAGCAGACAAAACTCCAGAGTTTTTAAAACTGGTCAACAACTAGAAGAAAAAAGCATCATGCAAAAGATCATGCATGGACTGCACATCTCACCTTGATTTGGATGCAGAGGCAGAGTGATATTGTATATAATCCTTTCACCTGGCCTCTCAGAGTTTACAAAAGAGAGAGAATGAGGCTGAATCACAGTCAGGCCATCTTCCCGAGCCTAAACAAAGTTTAAGAGGGAAGGAGAAAAAAATGGTATGATGAAAACAAAAGCCAGAGGCAAAGCAAACTTTTTTTAAGAAAGAAAACCAAATTCACTCTGGGCTTTTAAATTAGTCACACAAAGCAAAATTTTTTCAAGAGTTCAAAAGAAGGCTCCGGTCTCTTGCATTACAGATTTTTCTCAGCCTCAGGAAGCTCAGAGGGTTATAGAGTCTGCCTCAGGTTTTCTTGCACCTGACTCTTCTCTCCTCAGACCCCTACCCCAGGTTTATGTCAGTATGTGCTGTGGGGGTCCCAATATGATTACTTTTTCCCTAGGTGGAACTCACAGTGGAAAATGTTTGAAAATGAGGCATCACAGCTGGCCATTCTGCTATGCTGCCATTCACAGCGGGCTCACCTCATCTCTGCTCCTCTAACTTATGGGCTAGGGTCGAATCTGACAAGAAGTTCTAGGGGCCCAGCTGAGAGTTTTAAGTCTTGGCCCCAAGAGGTTTATCAGAGCCTTACCCCCCAAATCCTAGCTTTGCTAAAGGGAACTGTGATGCTTTCTGGTTTTAAAGGGCTAAAGAAGAACTCACCTCAAACACCAAAAGAGTCTCATTATCTGCATTCAGAAATTGAAGAGCTATTTGTTATTAAAGTACATAAAAATAGCCACCCTTTCTCTTTGTCTCCATTCTACTATTCAAAAGAACTAGATATTACTTTTCTCTTCTAGCTTTCAGGACCCAATGAGTGAGTCCAGCAATCAGACGGCTGATTTGCACATAGCCTTTGCTATCCTTTCACCTGTGCACAGCCATAACCCACTAACAGTGGTAACATGCAAAAAACAAAAGATTCAGACCTCCATGCCCAGCCGTGACAGTGGGTTGCGGACAGTGGCAAAAACACAATGTGGAGAGGAGAAAAGGGAAAATTAATCTGAGCATGGGCCTCTTGCCTGGGTCATGCATGCTGTAATAAAGCAGAACAAAAATATCCCACTCATTGTAGGTTCTTCCTAATTGCCCCGTGAAGGTGGGTTAGAGTTTGACATGCTCTCCTGCTCTTTGAAGCTCTGCTTCTTTCAGAAGGAATTTTCCCATTTAGGAAAGGATTAAGTAGGCTCAGTAATGCTCATGGAGGAAGGCGTGGTGTTCTCCCTTTTAACTATGAAAAGATTGAAGGTTGCAGTTGCTTTGTAACTGTCCCCAGGGCATATTTGTCCTGGGGAGAAGCAGCATTTGCAGGTTAGGACAATGCCCCTATAGTAAAAGTCAGATTTCAGGCCCTTACTCAGGTCTGGAATGTAATGAGCAAGGAAAATTAGAACTGCAAACAGCAGCTGGTCTCTCACCCTAAAATAAAACAAGTAAGGACAACAAATTAAAAATATGTACCCCATATATAGTGTTTACAGCCCCATACATGTGTGTTCACACCTATGAACATGCACACATGTGGGCACAGATACACGGATAGTATATTGTTCAGTACTGTTTGCCACTTTTCAACCTCAAAACCATCATAATAATTGAAAATTCTCAGAGTACCATGGGACATTTTTAAAATCTAGATGTCCCTAAAACAATAAAGTGATAAGAAGATAGAATGATCATGGACGTAGGGCAATGGAAAAGAGAAACTATGCCCCTGCCAGGGTAACAGATATTCTATTTTGCAATTTATTGATACTATTTCTCTACTAATAGAAACAGAAACTAGATAGAAAAGTAAGGGCTTGATTCTCCGAAGAAAGCAAAATTGAGGTTGAGATATATCAAAGTATAATCAATTTTAATACTGGCTATTTGGAATGTTCAATATTTATCAATTAAAGATAGTAAGAAATGAGAGATTAAACTTCATAGAAATCATTATGGAAGATACTTTTTTATAACATATCTGTCAACACAAGAAGATTACAGAATAATGGTTTTTATGATATACATATTACCTCCGAATGCAACCAGAATCCAGTTGCTTCTCCCCAGGCCACTGCCACCACTCTGCTCAGAGCCACAGTCTCGCCTCTGGATCACCACACAGTCTCCCAATTGCTCTCTTGCCTCCCCTACAGTCTATTTCAGCACAGCAGCCAGCAGTATGATCCCTTTAAAAGGACTTTAAGCCTCTGTTCAACCCTTGCAAAGCCTCTGCATTTTACTCAGACCAAAAGCCAGGTCCTACAACAACCTATGAGGCCCTCCGTGATCTGCCCCACTGCACACACACTTGTCACACCGGTGAGTTATTCTCGCTTTCACTCACTCTACTCTGGCACACCCTTTATAGGCACATCCCAAACGGAACTCATCATGTCTCCCACCTAAAGTGCTCCTATATTCCTTGTCCTAATGGATGGCACCTCCATATCCTCAGAAACTAGGGTGTCTCACTCTTCTCCCATACCTAATTGGCCACTGACTCTCTAAACCTCTCTAATACCTTTTTCTTACCATCTTAACCATATTTAAGTGTATAGTGCTATAGTGTTAACTATATTCATATTATTGTGCAATCAATCTCTAGAACTTTTCCAACCTGCAAAACTGAAACTCTGTATTGAAGAACTCACCTTTTTCCCCTCTCCCATCCTCCATCTCAACCCAGCAACCAATGTTCTAATTCTAAGAGTTTAACTACCTTAGATACCTCATATAAGTGGAATCATACAGTATTTGTCTTTTTGTGACTGGCTTATTTCACTCAGCATAATGTTCTCAAGATTCATCTATGTTGTAGCATGTGACAGGGTTTCCATCTTTTTTAAGACCGAATATATTTTCTTTCTCCATCTATCTGTCGATGGACAATTAGATTGCTTCTACTTCTTGGCTATTGTGAATAATGCTACAATGAACATCAGTGTGCAAATATCTCTTCAAGATCTCCCCAACTCTTAATCCTTATTACCACTGCCTTGGGTTCATGCCACTAACCTTTCTTGTTCTAGATGACTGCAATGGCCGATTTGTTTTCTGTCTGGCCCCTATCCAGGATGTTCTCTACCCTGCAGCCAGAATGATCTTTCTGAATTGATCATTAAACATCTGATCATGCCACTTCTCTGCTATGAATCCTTCAACACCCAAATTGCTCCAACAGTCTTTCAGGACAAAGTGGAAACTCCATCTTATCCTGAAGGTCCTTCATGTCCTACTCTCATTTCTTATTGCTTTTTCACCTAGAGATTTATGCTCCAGTCAACAGAATTCCATGAATATGTCAAGTTTGCCTGTGTCTCTATCTTTTTCACCTGCTGCTTCTCTTGCCTGGGATAGATTTCCCCGTTTTGAGTTCAGTTTCTTCAAGTGTGGTGATCTGAGAAGCAGCAAACCGCATCACCTGGGAACTAGTTAGAAATGCAAATTCTTATCCCTACACCACACCTACCCAATCAGAAAACTTTGGTGGGTTCCAGCAATCTGTGTTTTAACAAACTCTATGGGCGATTCTAAAACAAGATTAAGTTTGAGAACCCTGGTCTGGAGATTATTTGCACTCAGACAGCTCAGTTCACCTCCTACAGCAACTCTTCCATGACCCTCCTCCATTTCCTCCTGGATTAGGTGCCCTTCCATCTGCTCCAATATCACTACTCTGACATGGCATTATCACTGTATCATCACTGCTTATGAATTTCTTGTCTCCTCTTTCAGACTCTAAGATCCTTAAGAAAAAAAACCATGCTTTACGGTCATTGAATCTCCAATGTCTTCCACAGCACTCAGCATAAATTAGGGGTTCAAAAGTGTCTATGAATGAACGACTGAATGAATGGAGAGGTGGGCTCCTACCTTTGAACAGACATATGAATATACCATATATGTATATAGCATATGTATTCACAATGTATTTACCAAATATGTGCAAAACTTTTGTGCTTAGATGAGTCCAAATCTAATGAGATTTGGAATGAGAATGTATTTCTGTCACAGATTACAAGAAGGTCCTACAGTAATGGCCCTAATTAATGTCAAAACAAATATACGGTATGTATATTTTAAGTAATGTAAGAACAGGCTAATCACATTTTACAGTAAACTAACCTTTGCAATATCCTAAGTTTCGACTAGAGAAACCTAATTTGCAAACATGCAACCTGAGACCCTAAAGGTTAAGTGACTTGAAGAGTCTCTTTACAGGTCCACAATCACAGAGTGGAACAGCACTGTCTTCATGGCTCCTGGCCCATTTTTTTTTCCCCCTCTAACCTCAAAATAACACTGCATTAGCATTTAGCAAGAAATGTGTATGCACATTTTTCTTTACAGTTTAGAGAAAATTTGGATCCAAGTTCCTCTAGTCAGAATGATGAATTACAGACTTTATAGTGCTGCTGAATTATGATTTCTTTAAATTATGGTTTATGGTGGAAATGCCGATACCAGCTATTCATTAAAAACTTTCTATTTTCCCCTTTATGTCTCTGTCATGCCCCAGACCCATAATTTTTGAGGCTATAGCTGCTGTCTTTGTTGTGGCTCAAGGCTGATGCCCTACTTTGGAGTGTAATTACGTGGGCGCTAACTAAAATGTGGATCCACCATGACTAATCTACAACGTCTTGCATGCTTGTGGTTCTGTCTGGAAGAGGGGTTCTAGCATTACACATCCCCTAGATATGGGGTTACAGTGGAGTTGCTAATTGCCTGAGTTCAGCTTCATGCTCTAACCCAGTTGACACCTCTCAGCAGGTCTTTGCATGGGCCACACTCCTTCCCACACTGCGTGCAAGGCCTTCTGTGGTCTAGCTTCATGACCTCCATAGCCTTGCCATACCTGCTCTGCCCTCCTAATTTCTCGAGTCTTACTGAACTATCTGCAATTTCCCAACAGTCACACCTCTCTCACCTCTGGGTCTTTGCATGTGCTCTTTGTCATCACCTCACTCAGCAGGTCTTTGCATGGGCCACACTCCTTCCCACACTGCGTGCAAGGCCTTCTGTGGTCTAGCTCCATGACCTCCATAGCCTTGCCATACCTGCTCTGCCCTCCTAATTTCTCGAGTCTTACTGAACTATCTGCAGTTTCCCAACAGTCACACCTCTCTCACCTCTGGGTCTTTGCATGTGCTCTTTGTCATCACCTCTACATTCCTTCCAATCTGCCTCCACATTTTCACTTGGATAATTGCTACTTATCTCTCCAGATTCAGCACTGACAGCACCTTCTCCAGGAAGCTTTTATAGTAGAAAGGAAACTTCTAATGGGGCTTCCAAAGAATGGAATAAGTTTCTCCAGCTACGTGGTGCTATAACTGGCTGAATAATGAGACCCAAATGGTGTTGATTACATGGACATAAGACTGAAACTTCTTCAGAGTACTCAAGGAGAGGCCCTGTAACCATCTGGGATGCTATAGGAAGAACATCAGCGATAAATGGGAGGTCAAGATGGATTCCACATCACCTTCCTTTCACTCTGGGAATTTTAAGTTTCTTTTTCATCTCAGCAAGAAATGTGTTCACAGGGCTGCTACTGTTTGCCCCAGAGTCTGCATTCTGGGCCAGGAATTTACCATATACAAAACCAGGGCACTCCATCAAATCCCATTTGTGTGCCTTGTGCCTCCTCGAAGTGGAAACCATGAGTCCTCCCACCAACTCACGGTCATATGGAGAGATGTTCCTGGAGAGAGTTTAGGTGCTTCAGGTGTCTGTGGTAAGATGGCAATGTTGAACATTCGGCTCTCCAGGTGGGTCTGGGCATCGGTGGCACTGGACACCTGAAAAGGAAAGTCATAATGGTAAGCCTCTCATCTTCTGTTGGACAGAGCATGTCACTGCATGCTTAATTTCTGCCCCTTTAAACCATCAGTCTTTGAATTCTATATGCTCCTGCATTATAATTTTCATTCTGCTCTTCATATTTTGATATTAATCTTTTACTGATTATAAAAAAGATACATAATCATTTCAGGCCATGATGAAAATGTAGGAAAGTATAAATAAGAAATAAAAAATCATCTAGAATTTCACTACCTAGAAATAGTAATTATTAACATCTTGATGCATTTAAGTCTAATCTTTTTTCTATGCAGATATATCAAACTTTATATACAATTGTGTATTCTAATTTTTACTGAATATAATACTATAATATTTGCTATATCATTAACCATTTTTGAAAACATATTTTTTTATGGCTATCAAAAATGGCATATGATTTTTATTCCATTTCTTTTATCTTTACCCAACATAGGTATCTATACCTAGATTATAAATGATACATCTCAGCCTCATTGCAGGGCAAGATTAATAACATTTACAATTAGGGTAGTGGCCACGTAATCAACTTCACTCTGCTTCAAAAACACTGGAAAATGATGCTTTTCCTATGCTGCTTCTTCCTGCCCTTCAGAGATACTAAGCTACTCCCTTAAACTCTCCTTCTCTCCATTGTTTATTTCACCTCAGTCTTGTCACAAGAATTTGCAAGCCCTGGATGGCCCTGTGTAGTTGCATTAGTTCCATATGACAGGAAGCAGGTTTCTACACATACTGAGAAAAAAAAGCAGGAATAACTTTCTCTATGTCTTCTAATGTTACTCCCAACACAAAAACTGTCTTCTCTGTTTTTATCTTGATCACATCAGATGCCTGGAATCAAGTTTCAGCAAACTTACATGTTTTCAAGGAGACACTTTATAGCTCCACTATAAATAATCTTAATAACAAGAGCTATAATTCACTGATCATCTGTTATGAGCTCAGCACTGTACTAGCTACTTTTCAAAGGTTATTTTACTTAATATCCACAAAAGATATTATTATCTCTTTTTTTACAGATGAGGAAAATGAAAGTAAAAAATTTAAATGATGTGTCCAAGTCACAAAACCAACAAGTGGCAGTATTTAATCAGGTGAGCCAAGTTCATGATCTTTCTGCTGACCAAGATGACTCACTTTGGTAACTTTAGGAAATTAGGAAAGGGTGAACTATGTTCTCCTATCTCTTGAAGAACAGGAACAGAACATTGGGCAGGTAGTAAAATGTGGGCATATTCCTGAGCAAGTGAAACACTGATGTGAAATATGTTGCTCTTTTTCAAACCACATCCCCTGAGGCTGTGTCAACGTGATCTGAATATATCAAAGCCAGGGTTCCCTCCCATGCCAAAAATGACTGTGAATATGCATGCTTTTTTCTCGCTATGCTGTGTTATATTTTTTAATGCCACTAGCATTACCTAAATCCCAAGTATTACATGCAAAGTAACAGATGGGATGCAGTGATGGTTCATGACAGCACATCTACATTAAAGTGGAATTAAACCCATGCAATTCATTATATTGCATTTTCTGCTTTACAGAAAAACAGAAAAAGAAGAAAGAAAAGAAACATTAGAACAGCATCTTTTTTTTAGTTTAAAATACTCTAGGGACACTATAATGAGGAATGGGAGAAGTTGCTAACCATTTATCTCAGCAAACAGCTATAGTGTCTGTGTCATTTCAAACCAAAATATTAGGTAAGCCTATAAAACAATGAGTCTTTAAGAACAAATGCACCAAAACTTTTACGTCCAGGAGAACATAATCTCAGAGGATTGTTTCATACTTGTAATAAAAGTGCTGTTAGTGTTCAAAATGCACTTTTTGGAATGCCTTCAGAGGGAGTTCACAAATCATATAAGAAAGCTGAGTTCTGTACTTCATAATTACTCCCTATTTTAACCAAAAATAATTACCACTCTTTTTCTTACCAGACCTGAGTCTGAATGACTTTGGACTGTTCAGCTATATTTTTAAATCCACTTCCAAAGGAGGATATATTTTCACTAAACAGTATCACACACTTTGAATTATTTTCACTAAACAATTCACCCACTTTGAAGGCAATTTCAATTAGGAATTCTAAATGCATTTTAAGCAAAATGTGTTAAGATCCTCCAAAGGGAACCACTGTCTGAGTTATAATGATTGACTAAATGTCTTAAACTGTGGTGAGTTTGTTTTTTAAAAAGTCCGTAACTTTTGCCATGTAATTTTTTATTATTTAATTTATTTTACCCTCTTAGTAACCAACTTACAAAAGCAATCAAATATCATTTTGAGCAGTATTTAGAATGCCCTTCCAGGGAAAGACTACATATTGATAATATTCTTCATCCTGACTCCTATGAAGGCAAAGGCAGATCTGGGGATTCTAGTTTGCTGAGGTGACTTCTCTTGATTGAGGTCTTTGCCTCTATTTGACTCACTCTCTGATGCTGGCGCCAGTCCCCAGGTGCTAAAAATGGAAAGTTACCTTGGGCAAGGAGCACACAATGTTTGCTCACTCAAAGGACTTTCAATGTGCTCAGTATAATCACATTCTAATGGTTTTCGAATTTATTTCAACCTCTCTCTGAAAAAGCACATCTTTTACACAATATAAATTAGTCAGGCAATGAAGATGAACACACTAGGCATCAGAAGCAGAATGGATGATCATTTTAACAAGGTGAGCCATCATGATTTTTGCATCCCCACTGGATTCCTAGACAAAGGAAAAGCCTTGAACCTCAAGGGGCTCTGATGCTGCTTCGGCAGATCACCATAAGTAAATATATTTTCTCTGACACTATACCAAATTCTTCTCTGTATCCACGCTTAAACACTCTTTCTCATCCATAATTCCTTATTCCTTTGTATTTCTGTTTAATTCTTTATTTCCAAATTGTGCTTGCTGCTTCGGCAGATCACCATAAGTAAATATATTTTCTCTGACACTATACCAAATTCTTCTCTGTATCCACGCTTAAACACTCTGTCTCATCCATAATTCCTTATTCCTTTGTATTTCTGTTTAATTCTTTATTTCCAAATTGTGCTTGCCAGAGGTTTGTCTGATTTTATTGGTGTTTCCAAGGAATCAGGTTTTGTACTCATTTATCATTTCTAGCCTTTTATAAGTAACTAGTTCCTCTACTTATTTCTATCAATTCCTTCTTTTTGCTTTCCTTAGGTTTCCCTGTGGTTCTCTAGCTTCTTAAATAAATATTTAGTCCATTTATTTTCAGGTTTTCCTTCTTAATAATAAGAGCTTGAGGACATAAGTTTCTTGTAAGTACGATTTTGTCCACATCATTTATGTTTGGAAAAGTTATTTCCTCCTTATCAATACTTCTTAATAGTTTGCTACTTTGATTTCCTTTAAGACCTAATAATTATTTAGGAGACCACTGTAAATATTCCAAGTGGTTTGAATTTTTTATTTACCCTTTTATTATTAATTTATGATTATATTCATAATGACCAGAGAATGTACCCAGTATAATTTATTCTTTAATGTACTGAGGGTTTTCTTATGGTCTGGTATTCGACCAATTTTTATGTACAGTAATAACAACCCCTTACGTCGTGCTTACTATGTAATAGGTAGCATTCTAAACACTTTATATGTATTAACTTGTTCAATTCACACAATAATTCTATTTCACAGATGAGGAAAATGAAGCATAAGTATTTTTCCCATAGTTACATAGCTAGTAAGTGGCAAAACTGACATCTGAGCCCACAGACTTTGGCTATAAGTCCATGATCTTATCATAAGATAGTAAATATTCCAAGAAAGTTCAAAAAGGAAACACAAGATTTTTTCTCTGTGTGGTATGTTTATACTTTGAAGACATTTTTTTTTGGAATGCTTTGGCCATTATCTAATATAAACCTCTTTGTTGTGGACAACTCTGCTTCTGGAGATAACCATACATCCGAACTGACAGATTAAAAAATCTCCCAGGGCTACTCATTACAGTTTCCTTCCCCCAAACGTGATTTCCAGGCAAATGGCAGAAAATTACCCAAGTTGTTTATACATGAGGGTGATGTCAGTCTTCAGGAAAGCCAGGACGCAGAGAGTACCTGGAAGCGGAAGGAGTCGCTCTGGGCCAGGGCTCCCGAGTGCCTGTACCACACGACGCCTTCATCGATGTCCCGCTGCGTGAAGGTGCTGGTGGGGCTTGCTGTCCTCCCATCAGGCAGGTGTTGCCCTTCGTCTGTGGGACTGTCTGCTGGCATATTATGCAGAAGCACCACCTCCCCTAGGAAAGTACAGGCCACGCAGTTAGTGAGGGTCCCTGGGACAATTAAGTCAGAGCTTGATCCTACTCTATCCTACCACTCTTTTTTTTTTTTTTAACTAAGAACAAATGATGCATTTCTTCATTTTTATCTAAGGTGAGGGAAAGAATGTTAACAGATATCACTGAATCCACCTTTAAACACAGAATTCCCAGTCTTTCAGCTGAAAAAACTAAAAGTAATTTAAGGGCAATTCATGTATGAAGTTATTGACTTGTTTCTATTAAAATTACATATGGAGACCTAAGTAGTACTGAACACTGTTGTAGTGTATTGAATTGTCCCTCCAAAACTCCCTGAAGCTTGAATTGTGTCCCCCAAGTTTTATGTATTAGCAACTTAGCCCCCACTGTGCCTGTTAAGAGGGTGGGAAATCCTGTTATGGTCATTGAAAGGTGGAGCCTTAAAGAGGTGATTGGATTGTAGGACCGTGCAGTAGTGAATGGATGATAAATGGTGGTCAGGGGTGTGGTTCTGAGAACATTAAAAGAAGAGGAGAGTCTGTCTTTCTCTCTCTTGCTTTCTCTGCTCTGTCTGCTTCCACCATCTTGCAATGTGAGACCCCTGGGTCACTGCTGCTACTACCAGATGGACTTTGGACTTCCCAGACTCAGAAACTGTAAGCAATAAATTTCATTTTCTTTATAAATCACCCAGTTCGGTGTACTTTGTTATAAGCAACAAAACTGGACTAATGCATCTGTAAACAAAGACTCAGATACCAGGCACTGAGTGGGTTCATTTCAACCCATAACTTTCTGTGCAACAGAAAATGTTTTCCAACCAGGAAGTTTCTGGTGTAAACACAATGGAAAATTAGAAAAAATTTAGGGAAAGCTATTCTTGGAAGTGAAAATAATAATAGCCAGAACCGGAAAACATATGGCAGGCACTGCATTGAACTTGGTGTGGTGGTTCAAACCCAGCCCCACCACTTCAAGCTTACATAAGCTCTTGAAGCCTCTGTTCCCCATTGGTAACATGAGAATAATAGTACATGCTTCATGGGTGCTTAAGAAGAATGTTGCTTATCCTTATGGTTACTTCTATTTAATACTTCTGAATGATGCTATTATCATCTCCATTTTACAGGTGAAGTTCTTTAGGCTCAGAGAAGTTCAGTAAATTGTTGGAGGTACACAAAGGCTAAGTAGGTGAGCTGAGATGTGAATGTGAAGCTCACACTCTTGGTCACGTAGCTCTGTTACCATCATCATTATTTTGTGTACATGTATCAGTATTTACCCTGCTAGAAAACCGATCATATTTTCTCCTCCTTCATTCTTTAAATTTATTAGAACTGAAGCAAGGAAACCTAAACACCACCATCACCACCAATCTGTTTTTACTGCTTCTTCTTCACCTGAAGGTACTATCTTCTTAAAGTGAGATCACAAATACAGAGGGGTTATGGAAACAATTAAAATTTCACAAGGAGAATATGCCTTCAAGCAAAGACCAAAAATGGATGAACAGCTAAAAACAGAAGCTATATTCTTAAGAAAGTGCATCTAACAATAAATCTAAAAGAAGCCACTCTACCATTCTGATAATAGTGAGAGGGATAGAAGAGTGTGTGTGTGTGTATGTGTGTTTGTGTGTCTGTGTGTGTGTGTGTGCGTGTGTGAGAGAGAGAGAGAGAGAGAGAGAGAGAGAGAGAGAGAATTCTTAAGAAAGTGCATCTAACAATAAATCTAAAAGAAGCCACTCTACCATTCTGATGATAGTGAGAGGGATAGAAGAGTGTGTGTGTGTATGTGTGTTTGTGTGTCTGTGTGTGTGTGTGTGCGTGTGAGAGAGAGAGAGAGAGAGAGAGAGAATGTTCTGTAGGAGGGTACCTAGATCTCAATACATTAGACATATTGGGCAATTGATAGATTACTACAGAGAAATTTGTTTTCTTACTCAAAGCAAATACTCATTCTACTATTTATATGAACTAAATTCAAGTTGAAAATGAGCATAATATCCTGGATGGTAATGAAATACTGAAATAAGAACAAAACATCACCACTCTCCTTTATATAATTACATGTAGAATCAACTAATTCTACTTCTCTTTCTTGCATTATTTCTCATTTGTACCTACGTCAAAAATTCCATCACCCATCTCTCTCTGGTTCAACTTCTGTTCATAAGATGCTGTTAATAAACATGGTTTTACAGGATGTGGACCATTTATGAATGTGAGTACAGTTGCAAAATACTCTGAAAGGAAATTTTCACAATGAAAATGTGGAAAATAGAAAATACACAAATGCTGATTTCCTAGCTATTCTGCTTATTAATAGAAAGGCAAATCAGAATCTCCTAACAAGGCCTAATGAAATAAACCTATTTTTCATACAAAAAAATCACTTCCATACTGTACAGATTAACAGGATTCGTAGGATATAGGCTAATAAAATAAATTGCAACTGAATAAGTAGTGATTGAGTACCTGTTAGGTTCTAGGTAGTGTGTTAGGCCCTGGGGTGGGGGAGAGGGTGGGAATTTAAAGATAAGCAAGGTACATTTTCTATCCCTGAAGATCAGCCCCATAATCACCTGGGAACTACCGTGAGATTTTCAGCAGATGAATGGCATGAACTGATTTGGAACACATGTGTGTGATCAGAATATAGGAACCCTAAGGCTTGAAAGTCCTGTTAAAGAGGCTGGACTTGACTCTATAAAAATGTTAACAGTAGCAAACATTTAAGTAGAGTTCGACCAATTATGAGGCTACTGCAAAATCCAGAGGAGAGATGGGGACCCAAACTAGGGCAACAGAGGTAAGATTGGAAAGAAATGTGATACAACAGTGATGGACAAAGTGGAGGCAACAGAATTGGACAAGTGTGGTTGTGGAGGATAAGAGAGGAAGGAATCAAAGAGAATCACCTACTAGGTTGGGAGACTGGATGCCACTGATGGGCACAACACAGACGGGTGAGCAGGTTGGAGGAAAGATGAAGAATTCACACCGGATGTGCTGCATACAGCTGCCTTTATGACAAGCCCATGTGTAGACAAGGAGAAGTATCAGTATTTTGTGGGATTCACTGCAGAGAGGTGACAGCTAACCTTTTGAGTACCTCGCTTCTGCTTTTATCATAATATGACTCTAAAGAGATGACTTTAAAATAAATCAGAAAATCAACTATATTTGGGATTTTCTTTTTGCTGAAGTCTACATTTTAACCAAGAGTTTTGAAGGGAGAATTTAATAGGTGTTAAGAATTGGAATCTCATTTGAATCTGCATGAATTATTTTGGGATTGAGATCATTTGTATTAGTGTTTTCTTACACTATGATAAATAATTTAGAGTTGGCAGTGCATTAGATTAAGTCAGATTCTCTCTCAAATGATACTCAAGTTACTTCATTAAAACCATCTCATATTTACTTTCAAACCTGCAAAGTAGCTAAAGGTATGTGTATTAATCAACTTGTCTAAACTTATATTTGAGAACAGTGGTGAGTCTGTGAGTGGTTGAAATTAGGTCCTTCATGCACATATTATACAGACAGTTTACATTTGGTTCTATTCCAAGGTCACAAAAAGCCTAAAGCCCAAATTGAACACTCTAAAGTGATGAGAGAGTACATAGCAGCCAGGTGACAATGAGGTAAGGGCTGCACAAATTCACACCACTGGGGTAGATGGACGTAAGATTTGTATTAAGTGGACTTCTAGTTCCCACCACCTTTTTCACTCTTGAATGGTTCCTAAGGGTGACATGATTTGATTATTACTGATAGGGAGCTCTGGACACACGGAAAGATTATGTTCATAGGAAGAAGTTAATTAAGAGAGTTATAACAGGAAAGGGTCATAATAAAGCTTACATGGCATTTATCAAGCTGAAATGGCAAAATTTTATCTGCTTAAAAACCATTTAACTCGGCATTTTTTGTTTAATACTTAGTGAAATATTGGGATGTTTCTAGGAAATTTGGAGGCTTAATTTTTTGGCTTTTAATGATCAAGATAAAGGCAGGGAATTTAATACATCAAAAGAGTTATAGATTTTTGGAGATGAAAAGGACTTAAAAATTATCTAGCTTCAAATCAGTAGTTGAAAGTCTGATGAGAACAGGATACTTATTAATTACAAATGAAAAAACCAGTAACTTTACAGTGGAGAAATCTGGCAGACATCACTTTAACCAAGTGGTCAGAGTTAACATCACCAGTAATAAGACATAGTGACATGTGCAAGGATATTTCCAAAAGTTCATGGAAAGATTTATATTATCCTTCAAATGTATTTTTCCATGAACTTTTGAAGGACCCTAACACCTCCCAATATGATGCACTGAGAAAGGGGAAAAGGCATAACCTCAATCCAATAATGAGAAATCATCAGACAAATCCAAAATGCACAATATTCTACAAATATCTGATCAGTACTATTCAGAAGTGTCAAGGTCATAAAAGACAAAGACCGAGGAAATGGCACAGATTGGAGGAGACCAAGGAAACATGACAATTAAATGCAATTTGGGATCTTGGATTGGGTCAGACTAAGGCCATTAATGGGAAAACCTTGAATAAGGTCTATGGATTAATTAATGGTATCTACCAATGTTAATTTCCTGGTTTTGATAACTGTTCTTTGGTTATGTAAGATATTAATATTAGGAGATGATTGATAAGTGGTATTCAAGAGCTTTTTGTACTATTTTTGCAACTTTTCAGTCAGTTTAAAATTATTAAAAAATAATAAGTTAAAAAAATTATCTAGTCTAACTTGTCAAAGAAACCCATGGCCCAAGGGGCTATGCTTGCCTGCCTCAAGGTTACACAGCTATGACAAGTAACACCCCAGATAGACTTACTGTTTTATAATTATAATATCGATTCTTGATTAAATGGTGCTTTTCAATGTCTTTGTGGACACTAGAATTATTTTTAAACTGTGCAAAAGTTAATTTTTTTCCTTGGTACAGAAAATATATAATTTAAAGAATAATGGTTACCAGAGACCAGGAAAGGAAGGAGGGTGGGGAGAGTGAAAGAGGTGGATTAACAGCTACAAAGTCACAGGTAGATAGAAAGAGTAAGTTCTCGTGTTCTAGGATGAACAGAGCTAACATGACTATATTGTATATTTCTAAGCAGGTAGAAAAGAGGATCTTGACTGTAATCATCACAAAGAAAAGACAAATGTTCAGGGGATGGATATGCTATTTACACTAAGTGAATCATTGTGCAGTATATGCATGTATTGAAACAACAGACTGTAGCCCACAAATATGTACAATTAAATTTTAAAATTAAATAAAAGAAAACATACAATTTTAAAAATCTGATAGCCTAGAGTAAAAACAGATTATTCTTACTGTGCTATTAAATGTGCCAAGTGAAAATTTACTTTTAATGAATATAATTTTCACTTTTATATGATCAATTTAGTTATTTTTAAAAATCCACCTGTTCCTTTATTTTTACAACAGTTTTTTATTTCCTTACAGTTTCAATTCCTTCTTTTATGTCTTCAAATCATTAAAAATACTCTTATATCATAGTTTTTATAAGATTGTTCCTTTATTTGAAATCCTTGGGGTTTTAATTTTCTTGTTTGGTTTGGCTATGCTACTACAGATTGTTTCCTCATGTGCTCTGTAATTTTAAAATCTGAGCTAATCTTCAGTGGCTTTCTCTGTGAGAATCCTGTATAGGCTGGTTGAGGGCGGGCCTTCTACAGTAGTTTCTACTATTTTCTGCAAGGAACTCAAGAAGTATCACTGACCTGAGGTTAATTTTCATACAATGTCTCAGCTTTGGGTTTCTCAGACAAGGCACATAATGTAATTTAAGCCCAGATTTGCAGGAGAAATAGGCCTGAAGTTCTGAATTCACAACAGACTTTTTGCTTAACTCTGAACCCCGGGAAAGACGGGCAGGTTTCTTTGCCATCTCTCTGTGCGGTGAGCTCCTTGTTTTCTATTCTGTCCCTCTACTTGAAGGTATGTCCTTCCAGAGTCCTGGTTTTATGCAGACTCTTAATCCCAACCCCCCTGTCTCTTCATGGGCATTAAAATCCAAGGCACTGGGTTATTGAGACACACATAGCGCCTCTCGGGGAAGCTACGCCATTAACTCATGCACAGCTGGTTTTCAGGGCCTTCTTTGTTCTTGGCTCCTGGAGATTTCCCTCTGTTCTTGGGAGGTCAGCTATGAACACCTTATAATTCTTGCTATATTTTACCCAGCATTTCCAGGTGATAACAATGGGAATTTCACAGGCTGTCATACTCTACTATCTTGCTGGAAGTAGAAGTAAATATGGAGACGATGAAAAATGTCTTTATGTAATTTTTTAAAAAATGTCATCAAGAAGTCTGGTAATGTTCTGAGAGAGATAAGGTAGAATTTGACTTTCAAAAGCCTGACTTTTGAAATGAAACTGACATATATTACTACGTGACTTTTAGCAGGCTACTTTACCCCAGTTTTCTCATTTGCAAAATAAATTTGTTTTGAAATTTAAATTAAATTTTACATGTTCACATAATGTGTTTATAAAATTTAGTACACTACCTAAACGTGCACTAAACAATTACATTACCTAGTAAATGTGTTTAGTGTGACAGCTATCATGATTATTCTGTTTTTAGAGGGGATATACATAGTATTAAAAAGTTCAGTTCACTGGAATCACAATCTTCCTGCATAGCATCATACAGAAGCAAGTCTTGGACGGCTAAATGCAAAAATGAAACCAAGGAAAAAAAGGTTTACCAAACTGGGGTTGGTCTTGCATAATCTTGTAGATAATTTCTTCAGCACTGGCACCTGGAGCTTCGGCTTGTAAGATTCTGTTGGTAATCTGCAGCATCCCCCCTTTTGGAACCCACGCCATTGAATTAGCCACGAGCTGAAGACCTCCATTATTCTAGAATAAGGAAAAGGTGCAGAATTAGGTACAAGCAAAAAAAAAAAAAAAAAAAATCAATCATTAAATACATAAGTTATCAGCTTCTATTGTTGCTAAAGATCATCTAATAAGAGAGATTCATGGCTTTAGAGTCATGCTATGGACAGTGTGCATGTGTATTATGTGTAGATATATGCACATGTATGTATATATTTACACATGTATAAATCCTGTTTTTACTTTTAACTTATCACAAATAAATAGCTTATGTTATTCAGGAAGACCATATCTCTTGATATCTTTCTTTCATTTGTCTATCTGTCCTTCTATCCTCTCCATCTACCTACATTCAAGAATTATTCTTTAAGAACCTATTAAATGCCAGCTCCTTTGTTAGAAGCCTGATATATACAAGGAAGTCTGAAGCAAGACCTCAACTTCAGAGCTTACAGTCTGGGGAGAGACAGACACATAAATAATTAGGATACTTCACAAGTGATGTTCTATAAGAAGCTTGAGCAAGGAGCTGTGGGAGAACAGAAGAAGGAAGTCTCAGGAATATTTTCCTGAGGAAATATCGTTTCATTCTTGAGTGACAAAAATGGGCTTTCTAAGTATAGAAATGGTGAAACATTCCAGAGGGTCCAGCTTAAGTAAAGGCAAAGACTTGAGACAGTGCATTGTGTGTTTAGTAAAATGGCCAAGTGTCTGTTGTCAGTAGAGCTTAGGGAACCAGGGGAGAAAGTGAATAAAAAGCGACATTGTCTTAAGGAAGGTTAGTGGAAGCTAGAAGATATGAAAAAGCCTCCATTTATCTTATAGGCACAGAAAAGTTAACATGAGTCTTCAGGGAAGGAGATGGAATGATCAGGTTTAGATTTTAGAAAGGCAGACTCCTGTGGCAAGAGATGAAGGTGACCAGCAGTGGGATAAATCTAGACCCGTGGAAACCATTTAAGTTCTTGTAATGGCTCAGAGAAGAGTAGATGAGGGCCTATGAGAAGACAATTGCAGTGGGAATAGACAGGAACAGATCCCAGAAACACTGTAGAAGCAGAATTGACAGGATTTGATGGCCGAAAGTGAAGCCACAACAGTTGGGAATAGCTGGCTGGAAGAAATCACCTATTTAGCACTCCTGAGAAGGCAACCATTTTTAATTGCTAAAGCTAATGTCATTAACGCTACTGCCGTTCCTGATTTGCAGGATACACACCCTCTTCCAAAGCTTCATAACTGACATTTTCCACAGAATGAGACTAGTAAAGCTGCCAGTGTTCAGTTTTCAGTTTGTTTTCATACTTCGAAAATCAGTAAATCCGACATTTAAAAATAGGGCACTGCAGAAGAGACCGTTTTCTAAATTATTGTTATTACTTTCCAATATGGCAATAGACAGAACAGAGCAAACAGCACTCCCAGGAGGAGAATATTCAGGAGAGAAAACAATCACTGTTCTCCTGCAGTCACCTTGCACTTGAGCACTTTCCCTCTCAGGAAGCAGTCGTGGCTATTTTCACCTTATACATCAGGAAACTGAGTTCAAACAGTGCTCAGGATGATAGTGGCATAAGCATTTTCTATGCTGAGTGGTACTCAGGAGCAAAATCCCAGATAATTTTCTCCTTCCACATTGTAGTGTATTTTTTACCAAATATCAAAAGTGTGCCAAAAACTTTGCATGTAATCTGCCAGAATTCTAGAGAGAAAGGCTCTACTAACTCCAGGAGAGTTTTGTATACCATGATACAGTTGGGCCCAGGTTTCTCAATTGCTAGAAATCTTTCTAGCAGCAGAAGACTAGTCAACTTTGATTTTGGTTATGGAGATCAGTCATATGCCAAAAAGCACATTATTGGACTGAACAGACAATGAAATTTTTTGTATACCAAGCAGGTAAGCACTGTGGCAAGAATGCATGTCCTCAGATGGCTCTCCCATTACATCTCTATCTTGACTATACTTTCTCAATAGAATTCTCTATAATTCCTGTGTGAGTGTAACTTTTTAGAGACAGTACACCTTCTGACTTAGTATTCAGAGAACAGTAGCTCCTGGAAGCTTATCAAAAAGTTCAGAATCTTAGGCCCCACCTCAGACCTTCTAAATCAGAGCCTGCAGTTTTAAAAGATGTCAGGAGATATTCAGGCATGCTAAAGTATGAAAAGCATGGCCCAGGGTGAAGATCGCAATGGTTCTAGAGTGGTTCTTCTGAAAGTTCACTGGTGGGCCTCCTCAGACCTTCTAAATCAGAGCCTGCAGTTTTAAAAGATGTCAGGAGATATTCAGGCATGCTAAAGTATGAAAAGCAGGGCCCAGGGTGAAGATCGCAATGGTTCTAGAGTGGTTCTTCTGAAAGTTCACTGGTGGGCCTTTTAAAATATCTATGTTTATAACAGGATAATACATATACTTATATTTCTGATTTATTTGTTAATAGTACTTAAGAAGAAACAAATGACACTAAGGAAAAGAAGTATAATTCTTAGTTGTCATCAAGATAGCAGAATAGGATGTTTCAGCTCTCAAACACCCACGGACCCCCACAGAAACTCTAATTTTAACAATCCCTTCACCAGTTAGCTCAGCTAAACATTTTGGTGATCCCTCAGACCTTCTGTCTGGATATGCCTGCTCTATTCCTTTTGTTCTCTCTTTGGGGGAAGTCTTAGGATTGTGGGCCTTCTATTGTCCTGCCGAGACAAGCTGGGTATTAAGAACCTTTTATTTACAGAAATGGCAGTGCCCTGAAGTGTTCAAGGTGACACTATCATTGTGGAAGTCCAGGAGTCCAGCTGAAAGGTTCCAATACTCCAGTGGAGCAAAAAAAATCCAAGAATAGATGCACTGAAGAGGATAAGAAGAACAGTTTCACTTTACTTACATCACCTACCTCCAATATGGCACAACTCAGTGCCAAGAAAGACTGCTTTAGCCCAGAATTTCTCCCACAGAGGAAAGTAAGAGTGAAGTGAATATCCAGCTTTCCCAGCCTTGTGAGATGCTGACCAAGAGGCTCAATTCTGTCTCATCACACACAGAATGCTGATGGAGTCAGCATGGCTGAATAGTCTGGGGACAGCTAGGAGCAGAGGAAAGGAGCAAGGGCTCACAGTAACCAGTGTGCAGATCTCAAAAAACAAATGCAGATTCTACAAAGTGGCTCATGGACTCCACTAAAATCCCTGCTTGCAAACCACATAAAATGCTTCACTTGTAGACCCTCCAACTGATCAAGAAGCACCCCTAAAACTCCATGCACCCCTCCTACCCCTATAGCCAGTGCCCCATGCTTCCCTGCAGTGTATGCAGGCCTCTGCAGATGGAGCAAATGAATCTCTGCAGACAGCACATAGACATCAGCAGTCTGCTTGACTCTGCAGGTTTTGGAGCAGGCACACACCTTGAACACTTTAGGGCACTGCCATGAGGAAAATAAATAAAAGGCTTTCAATACCCAGCTTGGCTCTGCAGGATCAAGGGAAGGCACACAATCCTATTACTTCTGCCAAAGAGGGAATAAGAGGAGTAGAGCATGCACATCCAGAGAAAAGACCTGAGAGACCCCTAAAAACTTTAGCTTGGCTGCCTAGTGAAGGCCTTTCTCTCCTGAAGCCAGGCAATAAAGACTGGAGGAGATGACTGCTTTCACAAATGCAAACACAGCCATGAAAGGCAGGGAGAAATAAAAGTATAGAGTTTTATATGTGATTGAAAAATAAGTTGTTTTCAACTTTTTTTTTTTCCTTTTTGTCTTTTTTTCATGACTGGTAACGGGATCGCAACCCTCGGTGTCACACCCACACCCTGCTCAACCAGTGAGCGGCCCAGTCTCTATATGGGATCCGACCCCTCGGTGGGAGCGCCGCCACGCTCCCAAGTGCCGCACTCTACCGAGTGCGCCACCGGGCCGGCCCAAGTTGTTTTCAACTTAAAATAGAGTGTTACATCTATGAGATGTTTTATGTAAGCCTCATGATAATCATAAAGAAAAACCTGCAGTCGATACACAAAAGATAAAAAGAAAGGAATCAAAGTATATCATTACAAAAATATCATCAAATCACAAATGAAGACAGTAAAAGAGTTAGAAAGGAAGCACAAAACAGTCAAGAAACAACAAAATGGCAAAAGTAAGTCTTTATCAATAATTATTTTAAATACAAATGGATTAAATTCTCAAATCAAAAGACAGAGTTTGCTGAATGGACAAAAAAACCAAGATCCAACTATTTACTGCCTACAAAGGCTCACTTTAGCTTCAAACACACACACAGGCTGAAACTGAAGGGATGGAAAAAGATATCCAATGCAGATGAAAACCAAAAGAAAACAGGGGTAACTATACTTACATCATAAAAAACAAAAAGCTTTTAAGTCAAAAAGACACACAAGACACCAAGAAGGTATTATATAATAATAAAGGGGTCAATTCATCTAGCAGATTCAACAATTGTAAATATACAGGCATTCAACATTGAAACACCTAAAAATATATAAAGTAAATATGTACAGAACCAAAGGGAGAAACAGAGAGCAATACAGTAACAGAAGGTGTAGTGGATTGAATTATGTCCCCCAAAACTCACTGAAGCTTGGATTGTGTCCCCCCAAGTTTTATGTATTAGAAGCTTGGCCCCCACCATGACCATTAAGAGGGTAGGAAATCCTATTATGGTAATTGAAAGGTGGAGCCTTGAAGAGGTGATTAGATTGTAGGACCATGCTGCAGTGAAAAATGGACCACCCATGATGGTCAAGGGTGTGGTTCTCAGGGCTTTAGATGAAGAGAGAGGAGAGTCTGTCTTTCTCTCTGCTCTCTCTCTGCTTCCACCATCTTGCAATGTGAGACCCCTGGGTCACTGTAGTCACCACCAGATGGACTTTGGACTTCCCAGCCTCAGAAACTGCAAGCAATAAATTTTGTTTTCTTTATAAATTGCCCAGTTCTGTATATTTTGTTATAAGCAACAGAAATGGACTAATACAGTAGGGGACTTTAATACCCCACTTTCAACAATGGAGATCATCCATAAAGAAAATCAAAAAGGAAACAAAGGATTTGAACAACACGATAAATCAAATGGACCTAACAGACAGAGACAGAACATTCCATACAATAGCAACAGAACTCACATTCTCCTTAAGCACACATGGAACATTCTTCAGGCTAGATCACATGTTAGTCCACAAAACAAGTCTTAACAAATATGAGAAAATTACAATTATATCAAGTATCTTTTCTGACCACAATGGTATGAAACTAAAAATCAACAGTCTGGATAATCTAGAAGAAATGAACAAATTCCTAGAAGCACAGCATATCAAGACTGAATAATGAAGAAACAGAAAGTGTGAACAGACCAGCAAGGAGACTGAATCAGTCATCAAAATCTTCCAAACAAAGAAAAGATCAGGTCCAGATGGCTTCACAGGCGAATTCTACCGAACATTTAAAGAATAAATAATGCCAAACTTTCTCAAACCCTTCCAAGTATTTGAAGAGAAGGAAACACTTCCAAAGTAATTTTATAAGGCCAGCCAGCACTAGTCTAATACCAAAGACAGACAAGGACACTACAAGAAAAGAAAACTATAGGTAAGTATCTCTTACGAACACACATGCAAAAGTCCTCAACAATATACTAACAAACTGAGTTCAACCTCACATTAAAATAGTCTAATACCAAAGACAGAAAAGGACACTACAAGAAAAGAAAACTATAGGTAAGTATCTCTTATGAACACACATGCAAAAGTCCTCAACAATATACTAACAAACTGAGTTCAACCTCACATTAAAAGGATCATATACCATGACTGAGTGGGATTTATCCTTGGGATGCAAGGATGGTTAAATATATGCAAATCCATCAATGTAATACCTCCACATTAACAGAATAAAGGATAAAAATTACATGATTATCTTAGTAGATACGGAAAAGCATTATCTGCCATGATAAAAAGGGAATGTACCTCAGCATAATAAAGGTGCATATGACAAGCCCACAGCTACATCATGCTCAAAAGTAACAAGCGGAAAGCTTTTCCACTTAGACTAGGAACAAGACAAGGATGCCCACTCCTGCCACTTTTATTCAACATATTACTGAAAGTCCTAGCCAGAGCAATTAAGCAAGAAAATGAAATAAAAAGCATCATAATTGGAAAGGAAAAATTAAGTTTTCTTTGTTTCAGAAAACATAATTTTTTGTATAGAAAACCCTAAAGACTGCACAAAAAAACTTTCCGTACTAATAAACAAATTCAGAAAATTTGTAAGATACAAAATCAACATGCAAAATCGGTTGTGCTTTCATACATTAACAATGAACTATCCAAAAAAGAAATTAATAAAACAATCTCATTTACAATAACAACAAAAGAATAAAATAATTAGAAATAAATTTAACCAAGGAGGTGAAAGATCTGACATTGGAAAAATAGTATCATTAAAATGTCCATACTGTCCAAAACAATCAATTCAGTGCAATCTCTACCAAAATTCCAATTGCGTTTTTCTTAGAAATAGAAAAAATAATCCTAAAATTCATATGAAGCCACAAAAGTCCCCCAATATCCTAAGTAATTTTGAGCAAGAAGAACAAAGTTGGAGGCCTCACAATTTCTGATTTCAAATTATATTACAAAGCTATAGTAATTAAAACAGTATGGTGCTGGCATTAGAACAGACACACAGACCAATGGAACAGAATAGGGAGCCTAGAAATAAATCCACACATTTATGGTCAACTAGTCTTTGACAAGGGTGCCAAAAATACAAAATGGGAAAGGAGAAAAAGATAGGCCCCTCAAAAATGATGTTGGGACTGGATATCCACATGCAAAAGAATAAAATTGGACCCTTATCTTACACCATATGCAAAAATCAAGTCAAAATTAATTAAAGACTTAAAGACCTGGAATTTTAAAACTCGTAGAATGAAACATAGGGAAAAAGCTCCTTGACATTGGTTTTGACAACTATTTTTTTAGATATGACACTGAAAGCACAGGCAACAAAAGCAAAAGTGAACAAGTGGGAGTATATCAAACTAAAAAGCATTTATACAGCAAAAGTAACAATCTACAAAATGAAAAGGCAACATATAGAACAGGAGAAAATATTTGCAAACCATGTATTTGATAAGGGTTAATATCTAAAATATATAAGGAACTCCTACAACTCAATAGCCAAAAAAACCCCACAAAAAAACCCCTCAAACAACTCAATTAAGAAATGGGCAAAAGACCTGAATGACATTTCTCTAGAGAAGACATACAAATGGGCAACAAGTATACAAAATGGTGCTCAACATCAATAATCATGAGGGAAATGCAAATCAAAACCACTTCACACATGTTAAAATGGCAATTAAAGGGCCGGCCCGTAGCTCACTCGGGAGAGTGTGGTGCTGATAACACCAAGGCCACGGGTTCGGATCCCATATAGGGATGGCCAGTTAGCTCACTGGGTGAGCGTGGTGCTGACAACACCAAGTCAAGGGTTAAGATCCCCTTACCAGTCATCTTTAAAAAAAAAAAATGGCAATTAAAAAAATAAAACGTAACTGTTAGCGAGGATGTAGAAAAAAGTGAAACCCTGGTATACTGTTGGTAGAAATGTAAGTTGGTACATCCTTTATGGAAAACAATATAAAAGTTCCTTTAAAAATTAAAAATAAACTACCATATGTTCTGTAGTCCTACTTCTGGAGGTATATATACATATGAAATAAAATCAGTATGGCAAAAGATCTCTGCACTCCCATGTTCATTGCAGTGTTATTCACAATAGCCAAGACATGGAGTAAACATCTGGACATCTACTACCCAGCATAGTGCCTGTAGCTAACAATTCTGTATGGTATACCTAAAATCTGCTAAGAGGATAGATCTTATGTTAAGTATTCTGACCACAAAAATAAGTAAGTAAATAAATAAGTAAAATTAATAAAGGGGGCAGCAGGAAACTTTGGGAGGTGATGGCTATGTCTATGGCCTTGATGGTGGTGATGGATTCCTGGATGTACACTTATTCCAAAACTCATCAAGTTTTATACATTAAGTATGTAGAGTTTTTTGCATGTCAGTCATATAAATAAGTAAAATTAATAAAGGGGGCAGCAGGAAACTTTGGGAGGTGATGGCTATGTCTATGACCTTGATGGTGGTGATGGATTCCTGGATGTACACTTATTCCAAAACTCATCAAGTTTTATACATTAAGTATGTAGAGTTTTTTGCATGTCAGTCATGTCCCGACAAAGTGGTTTTTTTAGAAAAGAAGTATAAATATTCCCACTCATCATGATGTAGACAATTTTTTATGATGGTTTTCTTTTGGGAAAGTGTCCAGGGAAGATTTAAGAAGAGATGGATAAAAGGGTGTACACCCACCATCTACAGCTAAAGTGTCCAAAAAGCCACATTGTAACCTAATGACCCCAACAGTTGGGACATTTAGAATTTCTTTATCTCTCTTTTTTTTTTTCTTTTTGGAATAATAGTGCATATACTCCTTTCAGCTCAAGAAATTAGCTATATTACCAGCTGAATAATCTCCTGCCCAGTGATGTTTTATATTTCCTTCAGAGTACCACATTAGCAGGCAATTAAATCCCAACAAGTAAAATTTGGGGCATGATTAAAACAGTGCTTTAAATTAAAAAGTTCTGCTAATTCATTTCATAGAACAATGGCATACAGAAATGTTGGTAATAAACTTTAGCCATTGTATTACAAGTAAAATATTAATGTTGTAAACCAGAAGTAAGAGCACAAGCCTCCTCTCTTTGGAAGAAAAATTTCACAAACAAAATTAAAACTTCTCTCCTAAAATGAGAGACTGGGCAATATATGATGAAATTTTAGCTCAAATGAGACTATGCCCCAACCCCAGGCCAAAATATTCAAGATAAAAGTTTTTTAAACTTCACTAAGCAGAAAATGACTTTAGTTGGATAAAACAGTGATCCTATCATTTTACTTATTCTGTAAAAATATGCCTTAATTTGCAAAAGCTCATTTATACCATACCTTCTAAAGTTGAATCTTGTAGGTCATTGTAAACTTTGGTGAAGGAGCATGAGGGGTGGCAGATAAAAGGGGAAATTTGCCAGCACGAAGAAAGAGGGAAATATAATTGGACAGTTTTTGTGTTTGTCAATGCGTGTATGAGCCTCGGTAGATTGCTACTTCAGGTCAAGAATATAGAACCTTTACTCCATGTAGTTTTCAACTAATATGTACGTATCGACAAATATTTTCTGAGTAGGCACTTTATGAGACACTGAATTGAATAAGCTAAGCAACCCTCACAAAGGTGAAACCCTGACATGTGGCAAGGATTTATTTATTTATGAGATATGCAGACTCTTATTCATAAAAATAAACATTTTTATACCATTGATATTTGTAATTCTCATAAACATCATTATTATCAAATTAACTTTGTCCTTGCAAGACAACCTATGAGAATAGGCATTAACAAAACTGAGGGAAATGGAACAGGGCTTTTAAAACTGCACACGGGCCCTACCACAGGTAAAAAGTCAGGACTCTCAGCAATAGAATTTTTCCATCCAGTTTAAAGCATGCATTTGGGGGCTTTTAACATTCAAGCACTACCCAGTTGCAGAAAACGACTGCTCTAACAACAACAAGTGAGGTCAGAAAGATCATCAGATTTATTGCTAAAGTGAAAAAAGGCATGATTTCCAAAGGCACCTTAATTAATGAAAAAGAAGGCAATTCCTTGAAAGCCCAGTAGTAGAGAGAAGCCCACTAGTAAGCATGACTTTCCCAGCCCACATTTGCCATCTTTGTCAGATGCCAAATACTTTAGAATCATATCTCTAGCAGACTTGGGTTTGGTAATCCACCCAATTAATGAAAGCCTGTTCAGCAGAGGATTCTTTATTACTTTTTAATCTTTTTTTTCTTTTTTCTTTCGTCTCCTTCCTCCAACAAAACATGTTTCAACATCAGTCCTGGTTCTATTTTCTCCTTAGCGGCTCAGTATAAGCCCAGAAGTGGCAGTCAAGTTTATTCACTGCCAGGCCAAGGATAAAAACACAAGTCTGGGAGAAGTGATGTAGAACTTGAAAAACAAGGGTGGAACCGACAGTTCCTCTACTCAGTCCCAGATGGGCCACTCCAGTGTCGGCAGAAATGCCCTGAGGGCCTCTCATCTGACACAAGACATCAACTGGAAGACAGAAACACAAGCACCAGCATCACTCAAGCCATTGCATCCATCCATTTATCCATCCATCTAACAAAAACAGAAAGAATTCCTACAATGCGCCCTGCTCAAGGGGGTAAAACTGAAATGGTGCCTTTTCCTATCACTTCCTGTCTGCCCTGCCAGGTTGTTTTCTATCAAACAATATTAGGATTAATTTGCATGTCATTCCCTAGGAATTAAACAGAAACCCCTTGACCATTCCATTTAATCCACCAGCTAGACATCAGCCAATAATTGGCCTTACTCCAAATTTATTACATAGGTAGCCTCAGGGTAAGAACTTGCATGCCCATCTTCAGAAATGGCTATTAGAATGAAATCAGTCATGTCTGATGACTTATCTACTGAAATACATAATAGTTGAGACAATTTTTTCTTCTTGGGCCCAGTAGTCTTATGGTTATAAATAACCTCACTTGTAATAAACTGTGGAGAGCCCAGAAAGAAGATTATAGGAGGCTTGGGGTCCAGTCTGCCTAGATAAGACACAGAGAACATGACTTAATTACAATAAAAAAACTGAAAAATATAGGCTAGAATGAAAAGAGCCTTATGGTTAAGTGTAGGAGGCAGACGCACTTGAGATGAAAACATAGCTCGAGCTCTAAACACCTTTATGAAAATGAGCATTTTCAGACCTCTTTGTGCTTCAGTTTCCTCTTTTGGAAAATTAGATATAATAATTGTACAAACATCATAGAATGATCATGACGATCAAATGGAACAATTCACATCAAGCTTTAGTGCCCAATAAGTGTTAAAAACAAAACAAAACAAACAAACAAAAATGCCACCCACAGTAGAATTTCATTTAGAAGAAATAAGGTCACATAGCTTCTATTCTAACCTTCTTCACCACAATATTGTAATGATCAGTAGAACAGATACAAGGAAAAGTATTCTGAATTCTTAAAAAAGCATAAATTTGTATATTATTATCAATATTACAGTCAAATTTATTATTAGCACATTCTAATGGATGATGAGGCTTGTCCCTGGTTTCATTATTCCAACAAATGGGCTTAGAAGGCAACTATAGACGACCTCATGGATAGGTAAGTCCAGCCCTATAGGATACAGAGGGATATGAAAGGAGAAGGGAAAGGAACAACCTAAATGCACTTTTCAGGAAACAGAAACATAGTAAATACCTACATAACTCGCAAGTTATAAGGACTGCATGGGTTCTAAAACTGTGCCTTGTGCTTTATGAATTAAAATTCTATTTCTCTTTGTTGTGTTTTGGTAGTCAAAGCAGATAAAATCCTAGAAATGCTCTTCAATCTTGGGCCATTCCACACAAAACAATTGTGCAATATGCTGAACTTAGCTCCAAACATGGAGATTGAAACCACGATAGGAAAGGCTGCTTGTTAGGGCTGCACTGAAATTTCCATAACAACCTTTGGAAAGAAACCAAGAAGGAAGAAAAGAAAACTTTCTGTGTCTGTCTAGACTTCATCTCTCCAGAACTAAACCTTATCTCCCAGGGCGATTGCATGAGGGTGGTAATTAGGATTAGCTACAGGGTGGCTATCTGCCAACTCTATCTCATAATCAGCTTTCACTTAACTCCAATCTCTCTCATGCCACCATCACTGTTCTCAGTAGCTGAAAATAATGAGAAAAGAGACTGAGAAACTAGCTAGCAGACCATATTAGATTCAGCTGTTCACCTTCAGTAGTGACAATTGCAAATTTTGGTGAGAAAGTGGCAAGTGATTTTAAAATATCCTCAGCAAATCAATATCTCCAGCTAATCATTAATGACACCTCAGTTAAGTAGTGATATTTGGAATGAAAAGTTTAAAAAAGATATATAAATCCCCAATCTACTACCATGAGAAAGAGTCATTCTTGATGAAGCTGAAAAAAGGGCTACCAGTGAAATACCAAGTTTTGAAAACATTTTTCAATAGTTCTATTTGGTCTAGCATGAGTTAGTCCAGTATTCTCTAATGTGTGATAGCCATGTCATTCGGAGTATCCAAAAACATCTTATGTAGTAGATGGATGAAATTTTATAGAACGGTTGTGCGTTTATTTTAATATTTTAGAGAGAAGCATAATTCTACCTTAAGCCCAGGGTTTCACAAGTATTATTTATTAGGATGAGGCCACAATAAAAAGTTGATACAAAGAAAAATATTAAGTAAATAATAGTACAGGTACTTCTGGACATGGCAAAAGCATAAGAAGGTGGCATGTCAATGACTCAAGCTGAGAAACAATGCTCTTTACTGGGCTCCTCCCCACTAGGCCAAAGATCCCTATGATTACTAAGGCAGAGAGTTTGCTCATCCTCCCTCAGGTGGGCTAACAGAATGGCTGAACTAATCCTTTTTGATTCAGTAAGATGACCTGATTATGAGCTTTACACTTCATGAGCTGTTTCAGAAGGGCAGACAAGAACAGGGATGCCTTGATTCTTATGATCACGCTAAGGCAGGAGACAAGAGGATCAGTGGATAGTAACACATTTTTATGGCTGTAGGTCAACATAGAAGGTTCAAAAGTATCCTATTTTATTTTATTTTTTTAATTTTTTTTTTCTCCTTTTTGTCTTTTTTCGTGTCCGGCAACGGATCGCAACCCTCAGTGTCGCGCCCGTACTGGACCGGGACCAGCAACGGGATCGCAACCCTCAGTGCCGCACCCGCACCTCACTCAGCCAGTGAGCGGGAACCGGTCTGTATGTGGGATCCGAACCCTCGGAGGAGATAAAAGTTGTTGCCCTGTTAGTTATATGACGTTCTGGTCGCCAAAAGGCCGCAAAATTGACTTTGGAAGATTTGAGTTTGCATTAGGCAGGGTACCGATAGTGGGGGCACACCAAAAAGTAATCAGTTCTCGGCGCTATTAGAGAAAGACAGGGTAAATGAATAAAAGGTGAACAGGTGAAAGAAGCAAACCTAAATATTGCTCTCTTGATACCAGAATTTCTTATGAGCATGTGTGTCTATAACCCTATAGTTCAAAAAAAAAAAAAAAGAAAAAGTGCAAAAGTGATGTGTTTTTTTTTTCAGAAAGAGAAACCTCAGTGAGCTGCTGTACCGTACATTGCCACCGGGCCGGCCCAAAAGTATCCTATTTTATAGAGAACATGGGGACAGGTCTTTCAGATCAGGGTGCTCCTCACAAAATATGTACTATCCCCTATATAATAGGTGCTTAATAAGCACCTACATAATAGGTTATGTTCGAATAAATGAATAACTACCCATATCCTAACTTTATGAGTATTGCAAAATAATATCCTTAGCAAAATTCCACATCTAGGTGCAAGGAAACTAACCCTGGAATGACACTTACCTTGGGCACAGTCTCCACGTGGAACAGTATATTTTGGAAGGAGCGTCCATCATTGACTTGCAAGACTGCAACATCGGATGTGCTATCTGAGCCATCATGAGCATAGTGGAGAAGGCCCCGGGAGAGTTCATCCAGCTGGAATTGATAGACAGGGGCTGCAGGGGACTGAAATGTTTGGAGCAACTGGCCATGAAGCGGAGGATCAAGCACTTCAACGACCACATCCTGTGGGTTGTCATCATCTCGGATGTCCAGCAACTGGGTGGTGATTGTTGCCCTCTCTCCTCTGCTAATGTGGAGAACCTCATTTCTCAGCACATAGGGGGCCTATGGAGTTGAAGAGAAGGTGAAGAAAAGTCATTTAATAGGGAACGGAAGGATAATCCAGTGGACTAGATATCAATGTGTGCAATCTGATTGATATTTCTACGCTTTAAAAGAAACTCTAGGTGCTCTAGCAAAGTGCCAAACTGTTCTATGCTGAAAGCATTTGTCAGAAGTGTGGTCAGTCACAGTAATCACAGCAATGAGGTCGCTTCACAGCCTGGATTCTAGAGGTTTCTCAAGCCACTCCAAGACCATAGTCTTGATGAGAGGCAATTGAAAAGAGCTGCGTGCTTCTAAATCTCTAACTTCTCTGCTGTTTTGATTTAAACCATACCCTCTGAATTGTGAGATGAGCTCATGGCAGAAAACACAAGAAGCTGCCTGCATGGAAGAGAGACCAATAAGAGATATGGAGTTTTTGTGCTTGTGTCTGGGAGTTAAGCACATCACCTCAGGCCACGTTGAAGCATGCTGACTCAGAGTAAGACACTTCTGCATTCTGAATTCATGCTATTTCTGGTTTCTCTCAGGAATTTTCTTCAAGCTCTCTCATCCAAATCTTGACAGAGCCCCACCCCAACTCACGTTACAAAGCCTTACAAGATCATGGCCTGGATGAGTAAGGCAGCCGCCTGGTTAATGCACTGGCACTGCTAGTACAGCAAAATTTAACATGTTTTCCTTAGGATTGTGAGGTTCCCCCTTGCCAACTTGAGTAAGCAGACAACATATTCTTTCATAAAGATAAAAGTTAATGAGCCACAACAGAAAAAGCTCACCAAAAAGAAAAAAGAAAGAAAAAACTGAGGCCAGAAGCCAAAGAAAACATTATCGTTTGAAGTTGAACCATCTAAGACTTTTCACAACACACTGCCTCCTTTAATCCAAATGGCTTGCTTTTAAATTTATCCAAGCACCCTTCTGGCCTCCTGGAAATTACAATCTCCATTACAGTAATGTCTAACTAATGCATCATTATAATGATCACATAGAGGGAAATTAGATGATAGCCACTCCTCAATTCCCGAGTGAGAATGCTAAAGCTGTTATTCTGTGCATGGGAACAAATGGCCTCTCCAATTCTGAAAGAGGAAAAGTCAAAGGTGATGTCAAAATCCACAAATGGAAAAGACCAAATTAACTTACGTGAGAAAATCTCTGGGAGTCTCAAGACCACATTGAGAAATTGCAGAAATTTAAAGGAACAAAAATAAGTTAAAATTATTTTCTAAAATTTCATTTTTAAGAAGTTAAAATGATAAAGGTTTTTCATATAATGAACAAAATTAAAATGTGCTCTCATTATCTACTCACTTGGTTATGAGAAAACAAACAAAACTCAGGGAACCATGGGAACTCCCCATCTCAGATTAGGAAATGATTTGCCAATATCTACTCCAGTTCTTTCATTGGAGTAACTATATTAGCCCAAACAAAAAGGACAAAACAAAATTTCTGAGTTCAAGTACTAAGAAACAACGAAGCCAGTTAGTCCTAAGACTGGATGCGGCCCTCTTGTCCACATTTACACAGATCACATATTTTAGCTTTAATTAAAATATAATTTATATACTTTGCCCACCATGAAATCAAATTAATTTAGGATCAATTTCTAAGCACTCCTAAACTCCAAGTTATCTCTGATGTGATAATACCATAAAGAAGAGTTGAGCTATGTTGTTAATATCATTTGGTAGTCACTTCTGGTTCAAGTTTATGTTGTTATCCAATGTCCATGGTCTTTTCATTTTTGTAACAAAGGTATAAAAATATCAGTTCAAAGATAATAACCTAGTGGCCTTCCTTGAATGATGACTAACATGATACTGAGATCTGTGTATTTTAGGTAGTCTTGCTTTTCCAGGATGACGTCCCACTCTCTTGCTGTTCACAACTCAAACAGATGTTTCTGTCTCCCTGTTCTCTTTGCACATTCCAGCTGTTCAATCCCTCAAGCCTAGTTCTCAGAGCATCTACCACTATCTGCACTCTGGACACATAAGTACAACTTGACTGAGATGAGTGATGAGAGATGAGTGTGAAGGGCCATCATGTGAGTTTTATGGCATCCACCAGGCTTTCCTCAGATCCATGTTTGGCTGATGACCAACTGGCACCTCATTTAGGTAGATCCTTAATAAGATCCTCCATCTACTGCAAATTCCATACCCCAGAGAAAGAAATGTTTAGACAGAACAGACTGTTTTACCTAAGAATAAGGAAAGTCTTAACTACTAGAACAACTTCAGATTATTTTGAAGGGCTAATATAACAGTTTAGAACACAGACTCTGTAGCCAGATTTACTGGGCCCAAATCTTGACTATTTATTAGCTCTATCACCACAGACAAGTTAGTTTCCTTGTCTTTAAATTGGGGATAATGATACCTCATAAGGTTGTTATGAGGATTAATTGAGTTACTTACGTGAAACACTAACAAGAGTACCACAGACGCATTAGTAGCTGCCATTGCTGCTGTTGTTATTACACAAAAGTACTAAAAATTACTCCAGTGGCATTTCATGTCGAAACTAACGCAAGATTAAAGTTAAGATTAAGTTAGCTCAATTGTTTTTGCTAAAACTGCATGAAACCTTGATTTGTGCTTGAGAATTAGTAGGCATATGAAATTATTAATTCCTTGTCATCTTTATTACCTGTGTTGAAAATGCTTGTATGTTGATCAGCTGTGGCTCAGAGAAGAACTGCTGGTCACTAATTTTCAGAGAAAAGTAACCTTTCCTAAAAAAGTCCCCAAGAAAGGAATGAGAAATACAATCATTAAATTAGTCTTTAGAGGCATGTGTATATTAGAGTTTGAATCAAACTGCTATAATAATGTAATATTCACACTATAAATAAAAATTACCAGATAAAGGTGATTATAGTGGGATACAGGTAAAACTACTGTATATTCTTAGATCTCATTATAATAAAATAATAATTATATGCCATTTTGTTTCATATTTTTCTAAATTGA
This sequence comes from Galeopterus variegatus, assembly GCF_000696425.1. Classification (NCBI taxonomy): domain Eukaryota; kingdom Metazoa; phylum Chordata; class Mammalia; order Dermoptera; family Cynocephalidae; genus Galeopterus; species Galeopterus variegatus. The sequence continues at coordinate 109,886 of NW_007727718.1, read as the reverse complement.
ATATATAAAACTGAAAAGTTAGTTGTCAGGCCAAAACAGGTTAGCAACATAGGAGGCAAATGGTTAAATTGAAGAACTGAAAGGATCTGTTATAGTGTCTCTCAATGATTCGCTCTTCCCAGCAAACCCTTTCCCAGCCCCTGCCCAATTCATGTCAATGGGCCCCCAATAACAATACTTGCAATGTCTATATTACATGACTCTATTCCTCCCCACTCCCCACCTCCCACACACACTCACTGTGGACAAGACTAGGGAAGGATGACTGATTCAGTCAGTCTCACCATTTGACTATAGGACAACCAGCATCTACCATGTTGATGAGAATGTGGTACAAGCCTGTCTGTAGGAGAGAGGTGAATGGAGACACAGACACGAGAGGAGTGGAGTCCTGTGCCTAGTTCCTAATTCCAGCTTCCAGACTTGCCCTGGAGCAAAACTGCTCTTGATGTCTTTGAGATCTGAGCCACCCTTGCAAAGTTAAAACAAGCCTTGCTATTTTGCTTTATCTAGTTCAAGTTGACTTACATTACTTGCAACCAAAGAGTTCCAATTAATAATAAAATAAGGCTCACTGTTTGTAGTGGTTTTTACCTCTTGTAAATGAGTTTTGTTCCAGCAGCTTCAGAGACTGCTAGAAGGGAGGGTGAGTTGCTTACATTCAAAGCCAAACCAGGCACAGAACTCACTGCTGGCTGGTAAAATGTGTGGTTAATGCATTATGGAAGTTTTTGAATTCTGGTCTATTATAAGGACCATTGTTTTAAAGGTTCTTTAAAAGGAATTTCTGTAACTAACTTCTTACACATGAAAGAATGTAGACAGAGGATTTCAAAAAAACTGAATCATAAAAGCATTATGGCAAAAGCCAGAAAGAAGACTACATACTGTTTGATTCCATTCACATGACATTTTAGAAAGGGCGAAACCATAGGGGTAAAAAATAGATCAGTGGTTGCCAGGGACTGGGGGAAGGGATTAACTGTAAAAAGATTTTATGGGTAATGGAACTGTTTGATATCTTGACTGTGGTTGTGGTCACAAGACTGCAAGACTGTATACATTTCTTATGCATAGAACAGTAAATTTTATTTTTGATTGAAGCATAACTGATTGTACAATCTGTATAGGTACAGCATTGAGTATCAATACCCATGTGCAGTATGTGATGCTCAAATCAGGATAATTAGCATATTCAGCCTTACACATTATAATCATTTTTTGTGGCCCTTTACCAATTTCATAATAACTCCTCCCCTTTTCCCACTTCTGTAGGCCTCAGTTCTACTCTGTCCTTTTGAAAGTTCAATGAATTATTGTGATTGTGCTTGTATCTTTCTTTCTTTCTTTTTTTTTTAGCTCCCACTAATGAGTGAGGACATGCAGTATTTCTCTTTCTTGCCTGGCCTATTTCTCCTAACATAATTTTCTCTAAGTTCATCCATGTTGCTGCAAATGGCAGAATTTCATTATTTTTTATAGCATAGTAGTATTCCATTGTGTATATATACCACATTTTCCTTATCCAATTGTCTGTTGATGGACATTTAGGTTGGTTCCAACTCTTGGCTTTTGTAAATAGAGCTGCAATAAATATGGGAGTGCAGATATCCCTTCGATGTGATGATATCCATTCCTTTGGGTATAAACCCAGCAGTGGGATTGCTGGATCATATGGCAGTTCTATTTGTAGTTGTTTGAGGAACCTCCATAGTGTTTTCCATTATGGCTGAACCAATTTAAAGTCCCACCAATAGGGTAGAGGGTTCCCCTTTCTCCACATCCTTGCCATCATTTGTTACTCTTTGTCTCTTTTGATAAGGCCAGTCTAACTAAGGTGGTGTCTCAATGTGGTTTTGATTTGTATTTCCCTGACGCTTAGTGATGTTGAGCATTTTTTCATGTGTGTTGGCCATTTGTATATCTTCCTTTGAGAAATACCTATTCAGCTCCTTTGCACATTTTTAAAACAGGTTACTTGTTTTTTTTACTGTTGTTTGAGTTCTTTGTATATTCTGGATATTAATCTCTTGTTGGATGAGTAGTTTGCAGATATTTTCTCCTTCTGTAGGTTGTCCTTTTGCTCTGTTGTTTGTTTTGCTGTGCAGAAACTTTTTAGTTTGATATAATCCCATTTAATTTTTCTTTTGTTGCCTGTGCTTTTGGGGTCTTATTCATAAAGATATTGTCCATTCCTTCTTACTGAAGTGTTTTTCTCTAAGGGTTTTATGTTTTCCTTTAAGAGTTTTATAGTTTCAGGTCTTATATTTAAGTCTTTAATCCATTTTGAGTTAATTTTGGTATATGGTGAGAGGTAAAGGTCTAGTTTCATTTTTCTGCACATGTATGTCCAGTTTTCCCAGCACCACTTATTGAAGAGGCAACGTGTTCCCCAATATATGTTCTTGTTGTCTTTGTTGAAGATCAATTGGCTGTAAGACTTGGTTAATTTCTGGGTTTTCCATTCTGTTCCATTGGTCCAAGTGTCTGTTTTTATGACTATACCATGTTGTTTTGGTTACTATAGCTTTATAGTTTAATTTGAAGTCAGGTAGTGTTATGCCTCTGGCTTAATTTTTTTCACTCAGGATTGCTTTGGATATTTGGGGTCTTTTGTCATTCTGTATAAATATTAGGATTGTTTTTCTATTTCTGAGAAGAAAGTCACTGATATTTTGATGGGGACTGCATTGAATCTGTAGATTGCTTTGGGTAGCATGGACATTTTCACAATGTCAATTCTTCCAATCCAAGAGCATTGAATGTCTTTCCATCTTTTTGTGTCCTCTTTAATTTCTTTAAGCCGCAATTTGTAGCTCTTGTTGTAGAGATCTTTCACTTCCTTGGTTAAATTGATTCATAGGTGTTTTATTTCTTTGAAGACTATTGTAAAAAGGATTGCTTTCTTGATTTCTTTTTCTACTAGTTCATTATTGGAGTATAAAAATGCTCCTGATTATTGCATGTTGATTTTGTATCCTGCAAATTTACTGAAATCATTTATCAGCTCTAAGAGTTTTTTTGTAGAGTCTTTAGCTTTTTTTATATATAGGATCATGTCATCCACAAATGGAGACAGTTTGACTTCATCTTTTCCAATCTGGATGCCCTTCATTTCTCTCTCTTGTCTGATTGCTCTGGCTAGTACATCCAATAGTGTGTTAAATAGGAGTAGTGAAAGTAGGCATCCTCATCTTGTTCCTGTTTGTAAGGGACAAGCTGAAAGCATTCAGGATGATATTGGTGGTGGGATTGTCATATATGGCTTTTATCATGTTAAGATACTTTCCTTCTATACCTAATTGGCTCAGAGTCTTTATCATGAAGGGATGTTCAATTTTGTCAAATGCTTTTCTATACATCTATTGAGATAATAATATGGTTTTTGTCCTTAGCTTTGTTGTATGGTGTATCACATTTATTGATGTGTGTATGTTGAACCATCCTTGCATCCCTGGGATGAATCCCACTTGGCCAGAGTGTATGATCTTTTTGATGTATTGCTGTACTCTGATTGCTAATATTTTGTTGAGGACTTTTGTGCCTATGTTCACCTGAGATATTGACCTGTAATTTCCTTTTCTGGTTGTATCTTTGATTTTGGTATCAGAGTGATGCTGGCCTCATAGAAGGAGTTTGGGAAAGTGGCCTCTGTTTCAATTTTTTTGGAATAGTTTGAAGAGAATTGGTATTAATTCCTTTTTAAAGGTTTGGTAGAATTCAGCAGTAGATCCATCCAGTCCTGGGCTTTTCTTGGGAGGCTGCTGGTTGCTGCTGCAATCTTGTTGCTTGTTATTGGTCTAAAGCAGCACATTTTAAAATGGGGAATTTTTATTGAATGCAAATTATATCTCAATAAATCTGATTTCTTTTTAAAAGGGGGTACTCATATCGTCCCTCCTATTCCATTCTCTCCTTCATTTTCTGCTACATTTAAATTCTGTCTCTCTCCACCCTCACCTCCAAGCTTCAAGAGAATGCAACTGATGGAAATAACAGAATGAACAAAGAAATGTTACTCCCAACATACTGAGGAGAAAGGATTTTTGGTTGCACTGAGGTTCCAGTAACAGCGTTCAGCGTGTCAGCAATGCCAGCTTATCACAGTCCCCACTACTACATTTACAGGTTGTCTTTTACTCTGCGGGAGCATTCAACCCCAGAAGAATCCAATCCTGAAGAATCCTAATCCTAAAGAATCATGATCAATGTTTCACAGACGAAAACAAAACAAAACACAAACTTACGTGGCAGGTTGCCCTTTTGTTTTTCGTATCATTCAGAGACTTAAGTTATTTCATTTTTTCATGAGTTCCTACCAACCTCTTTTTATTATTCCTCTATTCATTCTTTTGTTAGAATTTTTAGAAAAAGAAAATCCAGGATTAAAATGGGTACCCCAAAAAAGCCTATCCTTTGTCCTGTTTAGGGGAGTAAAGCAAAGACTCTGCAAGAAAATAGGTGATGAGTGGTTAAAGAAGTTTAATAGACAAGAGGGTTAACTTTGGTTATCTATGGAGCTTTCACAGGTGACTCCAAGACAAATGACTACAGGTACAGAGCTGTGTAAGAGGGTGTGTGTGTGTGTGTGTGTGTGTGTGTATGTGATGCAGATACCTAAAAACTTGCATCAAAAATGAATACAAGAGATGGAGCAGAAATTTAAAGACTGTGTCTGTGGTATCAGACATCAGTGTTTTAACCTCCATCTCTGTAGAAATATTTCTCTATGCAGTGATCTTTGCCCCTTGAGGATGGAAACAAGCCTCTTGTTCTTAGTATCTTAGGGAAGCAGAAATCATTCTGGCTAAAGGCAAGGGTTGTGGAATCAGAGAGCCTTGGGTTGAAGTCTCAGCTGTGCACTCACAGGTTGTAAGGTCTTGGACAAGATTACTTATACTCTCAAGGCCTTGGTTTCTTTATCTGTAGACTGGGAGTGTAATATACATAATTCATGTAAAGTGCTTAACACAATGCCTGGCTCAAAGTTAGCACTCAATAAATGTTAGCTGGTTGTTATTCCTATAACACGGTCTTCTCAGGTTACTGGGATCATCAGCTCTGAACTACAACAGAGAAAGTGCTGTCTACTTTTCTACCCGCATAGTTCCTAGCTCAACCCTTAAAAAATGCAAAAAAGACGCCTCAAGTTTTGTGCTGACAGTAGAAAACATCTGCTGTGCCCGTATCACCATTCCATGGG
>NW_007727718.1:101952-104197 GCF_000696425.1 Galeopterus variegatus | reverse complement strand
GCCTCAAGTTTTGTGCTGACAGTAGAAAACATCTGCTGTGCCCGTATCACCATTCCATGGGCTTCAATTCCTTGTTAGACATACTGTCTATGCTGAATTATCTGCCCTAATGAAGCACAGAAGGGTGATGGATAATCTAACAGGCTAATCTTTGGGGTGCATTCTCTGATTTCTGTTTAGTAGATTAACTCTGCTAATTATACATTTATATTTGCTTGGGTTAGTGTTAACACCCAATTGCATTCCTGAAGCACATGTCAGCTGGGGTGGGGAAGACAGCCACAAGTATGTTAAGCATCAGGGGGAAACTGTATCAGGCTTAAAAATTAACCACAATTAATCTCATAATGTGGATAACAAAAAATTAACTGTGACTCTAAGTTTCCTTCCCACTTCGAAATTCCAGGGTCCATACAACACTTTGAAAAGCTTGTGCTCCTTTCTCCATCCACCCTCTATTCCCAGTGTATTACTGTAATGTTGAGGAAGCAGCTGTAGCACCAGGGTATATACCTGCTTTTGTTTTTGCTGGGCCAAAAAACTGGGTAATTGCACTAGGAATTCTCCTATCACATCTGAGAATTACCCATAATTATGTGATAAAATGAAAATGTCTCTAACAGAAGCATGCTCTCTGAGTAGTTACTGGAAATGATGGCAGGCAGCTGAAAGTGCTCAGCGCTCATGGAGTATTGATCTTCCCCAGATGAGTATGGGTAGCTACTGAGACAGGTTGGCAGAGGGGCACAAAGCAATGATGGAAAGGAGGCAGGAGGGAAACAATAAAACACTGAGTCACCTGAGTTTTTCTTTGCTGTGCACAAAATGCACTTTCTTCTCATTCACATCTTTCCAGCTAAAATGGCCAGCCTTGTCCAGCTGTAACTCTTTTCCATTTCTTGAGAGCACCAGCTGACCATTGGTGGGAGTGCTCACAACATGGAACAGGAGATCTTCCACCCTGCCAACCTGGTCTTGGACATTCAGGAGGGAAAAGTCCAGTGGCTTCATTGAACCAATTGCAAGGCTCAGAGAACCATTCACATGAAGACGAGGGGTGTGCATTTTGCCTGGAAAACACATGAATCTGAAGGTCAGGCTTGGCACATTCATTAATTAGGTCTTTTTTTTTTTTTTTAAAGAAATAGGATTGTGATGTTAATTCAGAGCTATACAGATGAGATTCTAGGCTAATGTATGTGATATGCCTCCTTCTAACAGTTATTGTCACCCTGTATGCACATGAGAATAACAAAGAACTTCAATGTAAGAGTTAAACTATAAAACTCTTAGAAGAAAACACATGAGTAAGTTTTTGTGATTTTGAATTTGGTAATACTTTCTTAGATATGACACAAAAAGCACAAGTGAAAAAAGAAAAAACAGATAAATTGGATATTATCAAATGTAAAAACTTTTGTGCTTCAGAGGACACCAGCAATAATATGAAAAGACAACCCACAGAATGGGAGAAAGTATTTACAAATCATGTACCTGAAAAGAGACTTGTATCCAGAATATATAAAGAACTCCTATAACTCAATAATAAATGACAATAACCCAATTTTTAAAAGGGCAAATAATATGAATAGGCATTTCTCCATATATATATATATATATGAGGCCAGTAAGTGCCTAACAGGTGCACAACATTATTAGTGATCAGGGAAATGCAAATCAAAACCACAATAAGTTATCACTTCACTTCCACTTGGAAAGACAATAAAAAGTGTTGGTGAAAATGTGAAGTCAGAACCCTCATGTATTGCTGGTCGCAGTGTAAAATTGTGTAGTTGCTTAGGAAAATAGTTGGGCAGTTCCCCAAACAATTAAATATAGCATTATTATCATATGACCCAGCAATTCCCCTCCTAGGTATTTACTCAAGAGAACTGAAAACATATGCCCACACAAAAACTCATACATGAGTGTTTATAGCAGCATTGCTCATAATAGCCAAAAACTGGAAATAATCTAAATGTCTATCAATTGATGAAGGGCTAAACAAAATATTGTATATTTATGCAATGTTATATTATTCATCCATAAAAAAGAAAAAGAATGACATACAGATACATGCTAAACATGAATAAACCTTGAAAATATTATGCTAAGTAAAAGAAACCAGACATAAAAGGCCACATATTGTATTCATACAATTCCATTTATGTGAAATGCTTAGAATAGGCAAACCCATAGAAAAAGAAAGTAGATTAGTGCTTGTCAGGGGCTGGGGTGAGGGGGG